>NC_135499.1:189737143-189959643 GCF_052857255.1 Amblyomma americanum | reverse complement strand
CTCAGTTCTGCCGCGACATTTCCAGGAGGTAATGCTCCGTACCGGAACCGAAAATTCCCTTGCTACGGCCAAAAAAAAAATCCCTGTTTTCGCCACTTTTCTCCTGCACCATTTTGGGAAATGTCTGCAACTTCACCTGAGTTGTTTTAAAGTTCTGTACGAATTAATAATTGAAGTTCGTCGAGAATAAAGAAGGCCAAAGGGAGAGATCTGCCCTGTAGCCTACTACCTTTTACGCGTTTTTGTTTGAATTTGGCAACCTTTACTTAAAGCAAGCAGGGTGATCTGTGTGAAATGTTTGTGTTGTAAGTGCCTGTCGCGTCGAGAAGGTGACTGGACGCAAAGCCTAGTACCACTGATGCTAGGGAGTACTTGCGGAGTGCGGTTTATAGATTCTTCCCTTTTTTTGCGTGACGGTAAGCGTTATGTACGGAAGCTTGAACATTACCTTTGTGTAAACCAGTGCTTCACCTGTTTTTCTCAGTTCGTGCTCTCTGAGGCCGCGGTTCCCCTTGGACACTCGTGAATTTGGTTTATCGGTGTGATAGTTAGGTTGAGCCTCTCCTTGTCGTCACCTCTTTGGTTCAGGAGGAAGCGTAAGACGCAGAGTGTTTCGTTCAGAGGTATGGGGTAGTTTAACCCATTAATCGCCAACCTGGAGCGGCACTCAGCATGGCAGATTGCACCGATATCGCCAATGACTAGTGACTCTCGTCCGGCCCGATGTTGCGCTGCTACCACTGCCAAAGACGAGTTACGACCGGCAATTGTGTTAGTTGGGTTGCTTGCAATTTTATACACCAAACGGCGGCAGTCGTCAGTGAAAAACGCGCTTCGCGCCTTTATCGCGTGTTTTATGCCTGACAACAGTCATTTCATAATTGCGTCACACATGAAGAATGCCGATGGCGCCGATAACAGCTGCTTTTTGGTGTCGTTCTGACAGCAGCGTTGTTCACGACCTAGAATTTATTTCCGGCAGTGACTCTGACTTTGTGAACTAGAGGCGGCTTAAGACGACCTGATTTCTTTATGAAAAACCGACGTGCCTAATTTATCATAGAAAACCCACAGAGAAAAAGTTACTGCCAAAGCTAATCGTACATTAGGTTATTGAAACGTAACCTCAGAGGTGCGCCTTCTTCCACACGTCAGCTCGCATATCAAACATTTGTTCACCCTCAACTTGAATACGCACCTTCTATTTGGTCACCTCATCAGGACTACTTAATTCATTCCCTGGAGCGCGTACAAAATCGTGCAGCTCGATTTATTGCTCGAAACTACAGCCGACATTCTAGCATAACTAACATTAGGCTATCGCTGTCCTCCCGTCCTTTATAATCTCGCAGAACAATAGCACTTATCTGCCTCTTCCATGAAATTGTTTACACAAATGATTCTTTCACCCAACCTCTTACACAACCGACCCGCACATTTCACCGATTGCATAATCGCCTTTCGGTAAGAACCGCGGCTTTCAACTCATCAACCTTGCCCCGTGCAATCATTTATTGGAATAGTGTTCCTGGCGTCGCTGTTCGCATTTCAGATCATGTTTTCAAAGAAAAAATAAGCAGCGTTTTATACTGAAGTGTTTACGAAATTCGTTCTATTTTCTGGTTGGCTGTTTACTGTTGTATAACGATGTTCGAATAGCCGTGTTCTTTTTGCTTCTGTTCCCACCCCAGTTTCTGATAAGTGTCTTTCATAGCCTGAGTTGCTTTGAGACATTAAACCCCCATAAAACAGATTCATATGTAACACCCCCTATCATAATACTCAATTTGTGGTCTGTGAGGTATGTGACTAAATGAATGAATGAATGAATGAATGAATGAATGAATGAATGAATGAATAAATAAATAAATAAATAAATAAATAAATAAATAAATAAATAAATAAAATAACGACGGCAAAGACGACGATAGTGAAGCGCGGGGTGCTGCGCGTTTACGCTAATAATATAATGAAAACTTGTTTGTGTAAGGACGAACCAACGCCTATGCACTTTTCAGTGTGTTACAGCGTATCGGTTCAAATAAATACGGCGCACTTCCCTACATTGTAACCCATTACTATGGCACACACTGAGAGAAAGCCGCCCTCAAGAGCAGCTTTTATTCTTTAATTTTTTGTGTTAATTCTAACCAGAAACCGATGCAGTAATAAATTTACGTAACCAAAATTACGTATAAAAGTTATGACTACTTCTAAAAAATTGACAATTTTGGTACATTTTTCGAGAATTAATTTGGATAAAGGGTTAATGCTTGACCGAATTAGGTCCCGCTGCTCAGCCTGGGGCCCTATGCCGTCGCAGATATAATAGTAATTGTGTTTTTTTTGGGGGGGGGGGGAAGGAAATGGCGCAGTATCTGTCTCATATATCGTTGGACACCTGAACCGCGCCGTAAGGGAAGGGATAAAGGAGGGAGTGAAAGAAGAAAGGAAGAAGAGGTGCCGTAGTGGAGGGCTCCGGAATAATTTCGACCACCTGGGGATCTTTAACGTGCACTGACATCGCACAGCACACGGGCGCCTTAGCGTTTTTCCTCCATAAAAACGCAGCCACCGCGGTCGGGTTCGAACCCGGGAACTCCGGATCAGTAGCCGAGCGCCCTAACCACTGAGCCACCGCGGCGGGGCTATGCCGTCGCAGAAGATTACGTATTCTGATTTCGTTGGGGAGCACTGTTGGCTTGTCTGGGTGATGTGCGCGTGTACGGCGCGCTTTCTTCCTTTCCTCAAAATCATCGGTGTCTAGAACGTTGTCAGCGCAAAGCCAATGAACGCAATCAACGCCGACTGCTTTCGCTTTGTATATCCTAGATTAGCCGAGCTAATCCACAGCCTGACTTTTTTAAGACATGAATTGCTTTTAGCTCTCGTTGCCGGGAAGCTCTGGAATTGTTTTCAGCACGCCGAGAACGTTTTCTCGAAGGCTCTGCAACGAAGGCGATGATCGAGTGGCAGCGCTGTCGCCCCATGTGCAAGGACAATTCGCGTGGGTTGCGAAGGCGGGGCTCGAATGCGGTCTAGAACCAAGTGCCAACGACATCAGCTGACATGTGGATCCCACGAAAGAGCTTATATCACCAGGGTATAAAAAATAACTACTAAGGCTTAGAACTCGGGACAATTTCAATCTTGAACAAATGCAAGAATAACATTTTTATATTATCACATTCCTTCCCTTTGCTCAAAACAAGATGGAGTGGTTGCGGTGGTGGTAGTGGTAGTAGGGGTGGTAGTAGTAGTAGTAGTGGTAGTGGTAGTGACAGTAGTAGTTGTAGTAGTAGTAATAGTAGCAGTAGTAGGAGCAGTAGTAGTATTAGCAGTAGTTGAAGTATCAATTTAATAATCCTGGCCTTTCTTGAAATAAAGGCGAAAGCTTAGGCAGTAAAGTAACCGCCTTTGTAATTAAGGATTGATGGTGGGCGAACAGCGCAACAAAGGCGGGACAAAGGCAAGACAAGCGCTTGTGTTGCCTTTGTCCCGCCTTTGTTGCGCTGTTCACCCCCCATGAATGCTTACCAACTCGCCCAAATTTCAGCTTTGTAATTAAGCTATTTTTTACTTTACAGCTAAAATACACCGTGCATAGCTCCCGCTTTCTCTTGGCGAGAAAAAAACAATACCGAATGAGTTTCAACGATGCCTCATATTGCCATTCTTTTATGCACCTGGGATCTCGTTTACTGAAGAAATATAGTCCTTTAGTACGGCTCTCGAACTACCTGCGCTTGTTCCCTTTTGAACGTACAAGCTAGCGGGGTTATGCTACGAGTATCGCGCATTCTTGTCGACCCGCAACTACGCGAGTCCTTCCGATACCTTTCTGCTCTTTCTGCACGCTGCTTAGAGTAATAGTAATAATAATTGGTTTTTGGGGAAAGGAAATGGCACAGTATCGGTCTCATATATCGTTGGACACCTGAACCGCGTCGTAAGGGAAGGGATAAAGGAGGGAGTGGAAGAAGAAAGGAAGAGAGAGGTGCCGTAGTGGAGGGCTCCGGAATAATTTCGACCACCTGGGAATCTTTAACGTGCACTGACATCGCACAGCACACGGGCGCCTTAGCGTTTTGCCTCCATAAAAACGCTTAGAGCGCCCGACGTTGAACTTAGATGCACGCTGAAAGATAGCCAGATAGATATATGTCCGAACATGCACATGGACAAGGAGGTTAATTCGCCTCCCTGAGCGCACATCGATCAAAGGACACCGTTTCACAAGGGTAGCCCGTAATTCAGCAGGGCAGCTAGAAGAAAGGGATGGGACAGTTTCGACGCCATGACAAAATGCTGTATCGGCCTCGCCGCAGTCTTCCACATCTCGTGGGGGTGCGGGAGCAAACCCGAAAACCTACAGACGCCACACTCATCATTTCAGCAGTGGGAGGCAGAGCGACCACCGATACCCTTGGGGGCCAGCAAGACCTCATCGAGCAGATTCACCGGGCGATCAAGCTTAGTGGCCGCACAGCGAACCGCACCATACGGTCCTAGTAAAGTATCTTCACTCTCTCTCTCTCTCTCTCTATTTTCAAACGAACGACGCATGCTCTGCGGCAGCTGCAAAGTTTACCACACCCCTCTCGACGCACTCCCTAGGACAATACGATTGCTGAAGCTGGAAAGAAGCACTTGTGGAGAAGCAGCCAGGTGGCAAGCAATTCTAGCCTCGGGTCGCATCCCGGAAGGTAAAGGCAGTGTATTGGTTCGACCATATCAAGCAGCCAATCAGCAGTAGATGACCATTAATGCCGTCACATACACGAATGTCGAACGAGGAGGTTCTGCGTAAAAATAAGCAGATACTTGCGAAAAATGATTCGTATGCGAAGCAGCATGTATGTTACACGTCATCGGAAGAGACTACCGGAAAACAAAAATTCGACCTCAGTGCCAAGTGGCGAAACTTAAACTCATGAAGGCACCAAATAAATCTCTAAGAAAAAGTGCCAGTGAACCTAACAATTTATTCAGCATTCAAACGTCGTCGTTAGGCGCCATATTAAGAGAGTTTCTCCAAAGAAGGTGCGTGAAATACTAGCCTTGGCGCATTGATGGCTGTTTCAATGTCATTCGTCTTCCCGTGTGTCAATTTTTTATTTCGTGCAACGATTCTAAGCATCGTATTTTGTGCACTCCGACAGTGTTCTGACATCAATTTGAAAGGGAGGCCTTCGTGCTGAATAGTCTTTACTCGCCCCAAAAGCGTCGAAAAAAATTTGTCACCCTCGCAGTTGACGTAAGGTGACCTGCGTACGCGAAAGAGTATCTATACAGTCACTTCGAAACTTTTTGCTGTTGAAAAATTGAAAGGTGGTAAAAGATAAGTAACAGTGCTGAGGAATAGTTGCCCAGAACATACATTTTGCATTTCAACAATGCGTTTGTGCGAGAAGAATGTTCCCAAGGTGGTGACTGATGACGCAACGAACCTATATTTACGTGTCATCGATGTGTTTTTGACATAAATGCCGTATAAATTTTCGTGAATGATGCACAACCCAAAACAAGAGTAAAGAAAGATTTTATCATTTTCACAACCAAGTTTCTCTCTTCAAAAAACGACAGCAACCATTTTTTTTGTGATAGCATGTGGCGGCATTGCACGTTGGCACACGCCCCGAAAAGGCAGCACTTGCTGGAATACTGATCTATAACCCGGTATAGAAACAAGCGTGTTGTACTGAGGGGTACCTCGGGAATAAAGATTTGAAAAATTGTTTATTATTATACCACCAACCTTATGAACTCTGGAGAAAGCCTTGCATACAGCTCCCGCAGTTTAATCCTAGCCAAACACACACTTTAAATGTGCTGATGACGCAGTCTGTGGCCAGTCTCTATCAATAAAGCACGCGGAATGCTCAAATAGGAGAAAAAGAAGTCATTACATGCGTCTTCATCTCTTCGTAACACTTGGAAGAAGAAAAAGACTAAGAAGAACGAGTATACGTAATACCACCATTGAACCTGGCCAATCCCCCACCGTGGGTATATGCCATCGCTTTTGAGACAACAACAGCCACCATAATGGCGCACAGGATCAGCGAATCCGCTGTTGTTTATTCTCCCATGAGATAAACTACAGATTTTTCGAATTGAGGAAAAGCCGGTGCCGTCGTTGGCGTCACTGACAATGAGCGAAAAATGCACAAAAAACCTCCAGAGAAGCAACCTAGGTGGCAGGTGGCCAGCTACGCCGCGTCACCTTGTGGCGTCGTCACAACTTTCCCACCAGATTGTATGCAAACTGCCATCGTGGCAGAAGGCAGTTCAATTAATGATAGTCACGAGATGTTCTTCGAAAATGAGTAATCTGAGTCTCACAAGCCCCACCGATGGGGTTTGTGAGACTCAACCCGCTCAACCCGCGGTTAACCCACTGGATCCTTGCGCCAGGAGTGGTATGAAGACTCCCAGGGAACTATGAATGCAGAGAATGGCTAACTATACTGCAGTACAAGTCTAAAATTGTGCAGTATCACGCAAACGTACATCATTTGAAACATCGACGATGTTAAGCCAGTTAAAATCAAGAAAAACCATAGAAAGATAAACCATGCAAAACCAGGGCTAGCCATGATAGCGCATAATAATTCGTGGTCAGCCCCAAGCTAAACTGTCCATAATATTTTTTGTGCATTGCGCACGCATGATTCACCGGTGGTAGTGACCAGTAATTGTAGCGGTTGTTGAGGCGTCATTCGAGTTGCGGCGTTAATTATTCAAAATAAACAACGCTTAGCAGCACTTCCTAATACACGGGCTTGAGTGCCTCACGTTATGTCTTCTCAGCGTACGTTTGAGCTAGAGTTATTAGACTTTCGCTATAATTTTAAAGACAAGCTGGCAGTTTAACACAAAGGGCACGCGGTGTGGAAGTCGATTCAAAACATACGCGTGCCAAAAGTGTATTGTGGTGGTACATTCGTTTGCAAGGGTTGGACTTAGAAACAGCTGTTGTGGCGTGTATTGCAGTTCTTAAGGTCGCATTCAGTAAAAGAGAAGCAACATTATTTCAACAACAGGATCCGCGCCGGAGCCCCGCAGTAGTTCTGCAGGTGTCTTGCTCTGAGAGCCGAAAGCCAGTGTAGCGAATCTCAACGCGACCGTCATATTTTTCCGAAGACGTCCACTTCAGCTACACAAAGCGCCACTTGCTCGCTGCCGGCGGAAGCCTGGTAAGCGACGTTTAGGGCTATTGATTTGTTACGTAGGGCGCAGGAGTTTGCGAGGAATGCAAAAGCGCATTAACTCGCGATTACGGTGGACGCTTGAACGGCGCAGTGAGGGGTCGCAAAGGACGGTGAAAGGACTGGGAGAGGAAGAAAACTTGGCCTTCAAGAATGAGACGGAGTTTCTTTGGAGTCTGGATCGGCATTTACAGCGTTGGTCGTGTCTTATAATGTGGAGCAACTGACATAAATTGCACTAGAGGACTGTGTTATGATGTATTAGAAGGCCAGAGTGGGTGCGAACAAAAGGCAAACGCAGTGAAACAAAGCCAAGAATTAGACTGGAATGATGAGCTAGGAAATTTGCTGGAACCACGCGGTCACGCCTGTCGTAAAGTGAAGTTGACTGAAGATCACTGCGAGAGGTCTGTGTCATTCCCAACTCGATGCTGCGCTGATATGACAGAGGCTTCCAAAGACGTGTTTCATAAGAGCTGCAGAGTATCCTTGGTGAAACAGCGGGATAACTACAGGAAGGTATAAGAGCAGGGATTTTTTTTTTTTGTGATAAAAACTTTCGGAGCTACTGCAATGTACGTCGAAGAGAACTCAAATGGCTGGGCAACTGAGTCAACTGGAAATGCTGTGTAGCGACGCGGTAGAGGACATACCTCGAAAGATGTCATGTTTTAGGCGAGCAAGAAGCACATCATTTAGGCCGCATATTAAGAGTCCAGGGAGTCCATAGCCGTGCGCACCAAAGCTGGTTAGTGTTCCTGTTAGGGGTGACCAATTTAATGTGTTTTTGTAATGTTAGCTCAGTAGCTAACCAGAAATATGATGTCAGCCAGAAGGTACCGCATGTATACAAGAGTGGGCGCATGTCACTGCAAAAAACAAAAACAAAACCAGTTTGGTCTGCGATATCTAATACATGGTTCAACGAAGGTCGAAAAATATTTTTTACGAATAAAATCTATTGTTCAGCGATGCTAGACTCAGCCATTATGTCTCGTACATACACCAGTCATAATGGCTTACGTTTGGTGCTGAGAGCAAGAATACCAAATACTGCAGCGGTTTCAACCTGTTCTCTTTGTGCAGTGAAACAAAGAACTAGTAAAGCGAGTTCTAACCGTTTGCGCAGGCATTCCATATACACCTGTTGTATAGACAATAAATTTTCAACTACACTGGTCATTCGCATCCTTATTAGACTACCCTGATATGTGAAAGTCATTTGTCCATGATTTCATTCGCAGGAAAATCAGTCGACTAAACACCGTCACACTCCAGTTTCAACACGCTGGCGGATTCCGACGCACAAGCAAACGTTTCTGCAAATAAGGGCGACTTTGTCACCGCCAAATTGATTGCGAATCCCGGCATTGATTTGAAGATAGGAGTACACTGATTGTACACCCAGTATAGATAGACTAGCTGCCCCTTGGAGATTGGTGTTGAATTTAACATATGTGAGTCGTTCCAGTCCGCCGTCTTTTCGAGACTGGCCACCGACGCTAAACCCAATGCTGCGCAGAGTGCGTTGCGCCAAGTCGTGTCGTCTGAGGTGCCGTTGAAGTAAGTCCTCTTGAAGCAAGTCTGACGCCTTTCGATATTCCGAAGAGTCTTTTCGGGCCACACCCTCTCGAGCAGAAAAGACCACACTTCAGTGGCCAGTGCCACACCCAAGGAAGGAAGGTCGAGAATGGGGTCACGCTTCAAATGCGGATTGAGGGAGAGGTAAAGGTTTGAAGTGACGTAGATAACGTTGCGGCGTCTGACCAGACCGATCACTGCCAGCTCTGTGTGGCTGGGTACTTTCCGCTCGGCCTCGACTTTCCCAATGTCAAACTCCTGCGCACGAGCGGCCAGCAAGTCCAAAGAAAAAGAGCCAGTCGTTGTTGGAATGGGAAGTTCGGGCACTGTCCTTTCTATTGGTAGCACTAGTTCAAGTTCTTCACGGCTACCAAAGTTGACTAGTTTCTCTGCATCCTCTAACAGCCAACCGCTGCTGAAGGCGTCAGCAAAGATATGTGTGCGTATCCGCAAAAACATGTCCCGTATACGTTTGTCCAGCGCCTCACTCCAGACTAATTCGATCCTTGCGGCTTCATTTAAAGAACAGAGTGCTAACGACTCGCACGCAGAGATGCCGGTTAACTGTGTGGTGTACTGATGCACCGCCGAGTGGAGGAAATACATGGTGTTGATAGCTGAGCAGATAACCATGTAGGCTATAGAAGGTGGTTGGTTAGAAGGGCTAGCGATGAGATTGAACAGGTCGGAGATTTGGTCGCCAGGCCTTTCAGCAAGTGTAGTGGCATTTGGAAGCGTAGCGAAGACAAAATCTTTCAGAATGGCGGCCCAGTCGGAGGCGTCCACTCCTTCAAACGGCGACTTCATGATATCATATTCCTTGGTGTCCGATTGTTGCTCCCTTGGGGTAGCTTTGTTCGCTTTTTCGTGGAAATCGATGATATCGGTGATGTTTACGGTAGCGTTGATGTGCTTGTTGAATTCCAGGAGAGCGAGGGCCGTGATATTCCGAATGTCAGCATGCGGAAGGCAATCTGAGTGTCTTTCGATCTGCACGGTTGTTTCCGATCCCTTACGCTTTTTAAAGCGTAGGATGGCCCCCAACAGGCCGTACCTGAAGCTCATCTCAGCGGAAAGACGCGCAATGGCAGACGCATTCATAGCCGTCGAGATTTTACTCGTATTCAGGATGGCCAGCGCTATGTCGGCGATCTGTCTGTCCCTAGGCCAGCGCAGCCAGCTGGTCATGCCTTTTCTCAGCACAGAGAGCGTTTCCTGGGCAGCACCTCCCGAGTGCGGAGAACGCGCGACCTCGATGAGCTTCCAGGCCATGGTGATCTTCAAAGCCAGCGGCACGTACGCAGAGTCGGGCTGGTCGGTCCTAGAACACACGTACCCGTAGAAGTCGTCACAGGCGTTCCCGCTGCGGTTGAGGACAGATATTACCAACCCGGCTTCCTCCGGGCAGCAGAAAGTTGCACTCCGTTTCTCAGTCGGTCCTGTGTACAAGGTGTGCCACCCGACGACTAGGAGCGTGGTCACTGCGAGAACCACCACCACGGCAATGGCCGCTAAGGCCGCGCTGATGACCGTGCATAGCCTGCGGCCGGAATTCGTGGTCTCCACTTCATGGGCGTTGACTCCCTGAGGTGAGGGGAACTGCTTCTGCACGACGTCTTGCATCATAAGAAGCGCATTCAAACCACGCAATACGGCAGGAACGCAAGCGGTGCTCGCTTTTAACGGACAGAAGTGCACGCGCTGGATCGCAAATAATTCCTCTTCTTTCTTTACCACGCGAAATCCTAGCGGGTGTTCGCCCACAGCGAAGCCGTTCCTGCCGTTTCGTACAATCACGCGGACCATCCGCACAGAATGAGGCATGGTGTGATTTTCACGTGACGGCGCTTCCATTTCATTTGTTGCGGATCTCTGAGTCAGAGAACCATGCGTAGCACCCACCTACGCCACACCGCAGAGGGCTCGCAGACACCTCTGCGGAAGAAGAGAAAAATAAAGGAGAGCGGCGTGTGTTGTGTTCATTTTATTTTCGTCGATGAAAAGATTTGTCTGAAAAAAACTGTGCTCCCCAATTCTTGGCCAATCCCCTTGTGTGGGCATGTCTCATTGTGTGAGGACAACAACAACAACAACAACAACAACAACAACAACAACAACAACAACAACAACAACAACAACAACAACAACAACAACAACAACAACAACAACAACAACAACACAACAACAACAACAACAACAACAACGAGCAGTTCATTTCCGAATGCCTGTCAGGCTGGTTTTCTTCTCCTGGCACTTCGCTGCGACCCTGTCATTCCCGACAGTGGTGACTCCGGCCTCGGAGATGTGGTCATTAGGCATCGGTACAATTGAAAAGGCCGGCATAATTTTTAGTAACTCTTGAATAATTGATGACTGGCGCTCAGTAAACGAAAAGTCGAGAATTGTGGAATCCATCCTTTGTGAAACCTGTCATGCTTCAAGTTACTGAAATTCGGACATCTTGCAAAGACTACTAAACGGTGTTTTCACATTTCGAGCCCATGAGCGAAATATATTTATTTATGTTGTGATAAAGTATTAGAGAATTAAGGACGTTAACTACATATAGAGAGGCAGAATAAACCTTATAAAGTAATTTGGCTCCAAAATAGCCACCTCTTCATGTTGGTTTATACAGAAAACGAGCATATGCTAACGTTTTAAGTGCGAAAAAGCATAAGAATTGTCTACAAAACTGGAACAGCTTTTAGGAAAAATACCGTACTTCAAACGTAATTTGATTACGAACTCCTGTAGTTATTGCTGCAATCAATGTGGTTATTTGAAGCGAAATCTGCGTTAGTGCCCTTTCTTCGCAGTTAAGAGTGCGGTGTCGTGCCCCCCCCCCCCCCCCCCCCCTAAATTTTTCAGCTAAACTGAACGCAGCACAATAGGCGGGCGATACTGAGAGCAGAAAGGTGTAATGAACGTACAAGTTTTTTTCAGCAAGAGTATATAGAACAACAATGTCACAGCGAAAATCTGTGTGGGCAGGCGCCATACTAACGTGTGCGAATTTGAAGTTCGGCGTCGCTGCTTGTGATCAGTGTGCGAATTTGTCATGATTTACTAGGAAATAAAAAATGCAACACGCCGTCGATATGGATGGGGCGTCTAGAGAAATGTGGAATTCAGATTAAATGCCGCGCGCTTGTGTGGAAACAACTCGAAAGGAGTTTCTGCACGGATTTGGCATTGTCGACAAAATACTCTATCCCTCAGGCAGCGACCAAATGAGAATCAGTACAGAATAGAAGCGACATGTATGAAATAAACAGGAACGCCGAGCAAAGTTGCTTTTCCGTGAAAGCCGGAGGCAAGGACTCCGAGGACTGTGCAGACGCGGCCGTAAAAGCAATGGCGGAAAAACTGGTTCTGCCGACACGTGTAGACTCAAGAGACACGCTCCCGTCTCGTCTTGTATATCTATTCATATGTGGGCACGTGTGCGAGAGAAAGGCAGCGAAGAGTTGCACTCAGGCCAGGCCTGAGCAGTGGAAGCAACATTGTGACGGCGAAACGCACGAATGAATCATGTTCAGTTTCATCGACGTGGTGCTTGCAGCGCGCTCGGTTGTTACTACACTCCGCTGACGTGAAAGCCACCGCGCGCGTTGAAGACTCCAGTTGTTCACGGACGCAGTACTGACGCTCGCCTTTTCAAACTTCACCCTCGCTGTGAATGGCGGCGGTATACGTGTTCGGTGTGTTTGCACTCCACTCTTCGTGGCACACGTTCCGACTAGCGCCTCGTAAGTTGCGTCTTCGTTTACTTGGAACTGAGCGACGCCGGTAAAGAGCCACCCGCTAGGAATACCTGGAAGCAAGTCAGAGTCGTACAATGCATAAAACTCGCCCATGCGTGCATACGGCATGCGGCATAGTACGTCACTAAGCCTTTGTGTGGGAAAAGAGACATTCCCAGGTGGGCATATCGGCCTCTACGTAGCCGCTGCTGCTGTCTTTGTCCCATGCAGCCATTGTGTTCCTTTGCCTGACTTACGTATGTCTAGCCCACGAATCCTCACTTCATCTACATCTGGTTATGCCTGGCTTCCAATCCTTAACGTGAACCTTGGAGCTCGCATTTTCCTTATTCCGTTATTGCTGGCCACGTGAATGTAGCTACAATTTTGTGGCGACAGTTCCGGGTCGCTTCGCAGACGTAACCCTCCAGTGTGTTTAAGGCTTCATGTAAATGAAGGTATTGTGTCTCAGTATGTTTATGAGCGGACCATATCGTGACATAATCTTTGTAGTTATGAAATGCATATGTAGAATTTTTCCAAATTTCCAAGCAAATGGAATGAAAGTTGTAATATATAGCACAGGTTTTAAGACTGAGACTTGTGGCACTTCATTATTAAAAGTGCAAATAACGATTAGTTCTAGATAGAGAGGAACAAAAGATGTCCTATCCTTGAGATATATTCCATACTTCATGAGATATATCGCCATATGCTTTCCGGACGTCCGTAGCCGCCACCGTGTGTACAATGCGGCTATGAGGCGACACATGTACGACGTCTTCAACAATCTTGTTTCCGTGCCGAGGATTTACAGGAGGCCAATATATCGCGGAACGTATGTTTGCTCAATTTCCAGCCACCACGATAAGCGCATGGCAACCATTTTCTCGCAAAATGTACAAATTATGGGCGTTATTCGTATAGACCCTTCCACCACGTCAGATCTGGAGAGTGCATTCATGGTGCAGGCAGCGTTGCGACCGCGGGGTGAATCAGGGGTGTGTATTCCTCGTCTTTTGCAACAGCATGGATTTGATACCCCTTTTTGCAGTCATGGTCATATCTCCGAGCCTTGTGCGGATCGTTAACGTCCCCGCCTATTAGTACAAGTCATAGGTCTGCTAACTCACTCATGAGTCGACTCACTCGGGCTCACTCAGGCTCATTTGTCGACGTTCTGCGTGGTCTGGCATTCTGTGGCGCCTTGCATCACTTTGCCTTCTACTTAATTGGATTTTTTAAAACTTATACGCCGCCGTCGTCTTTGGGATGATATGGACAAACGAAGTTAATCAAAACGAACAGATGAAAGAAAGCAGCGAAATTCAAATATTGCTGTCGAACTGCATAATAAATTTTCTGTTAAACAGCATAAACTAGCACAAGTTTGTTGTATAGTGAAGACCACACAACTTTTTCCTGACGTCTTCCCTCCACTATGATAACATTGTTTGCTGAAGCATGGGCTCTTTGTATTCCGTTAATAATTTTTGTATAGAGTTGGTTGGCTTCGGAGGCGCATAGAGAAAAACTACGAGACCAAACTTGACTTTTCTCGACATAAATTTTGTTTTCTGTAGATAAACCGTCAGTGTGATTAGCATGATAATAGGCTCTGATAATGAAGAAATTCAGTTAGAAACATTCGCAGTGAAGTGGCCAGGAATGCTTCTGGCGTTTGCCATCAGCCTCTTACCTTTTCCATTGGAGAAGTGTGAACAAGAAATGTCCCATTAGTGCAAAAAACAAAACAAAAGAGAGATGGCAGATTGCGAAAAGTTGCTTTTAACGCGTATTAATGAATGCAGTGAAGTACCAACGCCACTTTTAATTGCTGTTTTACTTCCCCAAGTAGCGAGTGTGAAGGTACACACTAAGTTTTAAAGTACTTCAAGAGAACACCTTCAAAAAGCTAATAGAAGACGAGGCTTTTTGCAGAGAGCACCGCAGCAACGCACGAGACGCTCTTCTTGCAGTCAACGCCCTTAATAAAAGTTTCAGCTTCCGATCGTACTTGTCAAGGCCGATCGCAATCTTCCAGCTGATGCCACGGTCTCTTTCGAAGACTCCTGCACCGGTCAAGGAGAAGGCAGTGTCCGAAGTGACAAAGACTGCGGGGGGTCCTCCAAAATCAGCTCATAAAGCATCTTCAGTTTCACCAGAGTGGCAGCTGCTAGCGACGACTTTTGGACGACGGCCTCGAGAGCGACGGTGTCTTTAAAACCGCCATTGACCAAACAAAGTTTCAGAGCGCGAAGTAGTTCCTTCCTGCGAGAAGAGATAAATGCGATGAACGTTTGTGTTTTACTTTGCACGCCAATATGTGACGCAGGCAATATGTTTTCGACATCTACACGGCTTTCTTGCCGCAAGAAAATTCCCTCGAGCCCTTATATCGACAGCCGTTGTGTCAATGGTTGAAATTGGCTCAGAACCAATGGTGAGAAATGGTGGTCTCACTGAGTAATAATTCTGTTCCCCTCACAATTCAAGCAATTTCTTCTCTAGAAATGATCGCGTAAGCACAGTGTCTTTAAGAAGTGTTGATTTTTGAGTTACCTTCGAAGAAAACCTGCGCAACATGCCTTGAAACAGAAAGGCGAATTGCGCTGCCCCCTGTGAAACGCGGCAAAAGTTGTTTCACTAGCATCGTTCAAGGATCCGGGGCCTATAACGTTTGTATCTATCAGCAGCGTTCCAGGAGCGCGAATGCTTGAAAAAAAAAAACACAGAAGAAAAGGGAAATTTATGAACGGAATGAACCTAGCAAAGCTACATTGTTACCTCTGAACTGAATCGAACTCGTCATGCTTTCATGGTTACGAAAAGCGACGTATATAATCTAGCACAAAATCGCCGCTGGCCTTGCGAGAATGCGGCAGGCTGTCACAAGCTGAGCCTTTCCATGAATGCAATTAGCCAACCAGCGAAGCAGTGCACGAGCTTAAAAATTATTTACGAAACTTCCTTCGTGTAGGCCTTCCATCGCAGGATCAGCCCATGCTGATCCAGAGCGGGCCGTCAGCAAAGCTTCCGTGTCGCATTGAAGTTTTCACCTGTTTTGCACCGTGGTTCGGGTGCAGGTCTTAAGAAAGAGGTCAAATCTTGATGTGCTGGACATGCCGAGAACGAGTACATACAGAGCTATGCTCCAATTTTGTCGTTATATTAGAAGCTGCCATCAATGCCAAGGAGTATAGAGCCTGAAAAGCTTGAAGTGAAATGTCACTATTTGCACTCACTCATTTTGTATCATAGCAGAGATCTCATCTCCTGAACCAATAAGCGATTTTCAAGTTATGGCTCACTGAAAGGCTGGGACGCTTCGCAAACGTGGGAGAAATTAAAATCTCCAATTCTTTTTAACTTTTGTAAGCTTTAAAACTTAAAAAGACAGCCACTCGGGAAAATATTTCTTCGATTAAACTCAAGCGGAGAGGTCGCTGTTTACTTGGCTTCGCCTCTGCAAAAAGCGAGGTGTAGAAAATTTTGAAGGGCGCAGTGACCGTGCCTCTCGAAGTCAGAGAACAGAGAAGATATATATCTTCTCGGCAGTTTACGGATTCTTTCAGGAACGGCCAATAGGCAGGCTTAGTTCTCATTTCTTACGATGTATATCAGAAAGGCGTCGATCGTGAACCTTCAGCTGCTTCTCCGGGAAACTTTACTTCTTTGAAGCTGCAAGCAGGCGACTCTGCTGACGCCAGCGCAAAGAAAAGTCAACTTAATGGGTCTGGTGGACCCCGTAAGTGATGGGTAATGGCGGCAGTCACTCGAGGGCGTGCCTATACGTATAAGAATAGCATACAAAAACTATATTGCAAACCAAGGCCAGAGAAAAAGGCAGGAAACGTATACGTTCTTCGAAAGCGTGGCGTCGAAAATAAATTCTGGAAAGAAAGTGAACCGAGAAAAAGAGGGCGCCGGCGTCGCCACGTAACGCTACAAATAGTGGCCTTTTTACAGAACTGCTTTTTTTTTTCCTTTTAAGACAGGAAGCACCAAGAGCCTCTGAGAAAAAGAAAACGAAACAAGAGGCATCCTCAGGAATAACAGCTGCCTTCGAAAGTTTCTTAAGCGTTGTCTGCGCTTCCTATTTACACACTTGAAAAGCGCACAAAATCTGGTTTTTATGTGACGCGTTGCCATGTTCTTCAAGCTTGCACCTTCAAGCGGACGTCGGCGGAGACAAAGAAGACGGCCCTAGCAAACGCAAGCAAAAAAAAAAAAAATTGCCGCGAATAGGTCAAAAGACGACTTTCCCAAGGAAATCGATCGGCGGTGCATTCTGCCAACGGCAGAGAAATCGGCAACTGTTTCGGGACATTTTCAAATATCAGTCAGTTCAGATACGCAGCCCATCCTTTGTTCTCTGACAGACGCGAGCATGAAATAATATGTTTTGCTCTCTCTATTCAGGAACCTGCTTAAAGGAGGTCAGCAGATGAATGTCACTGCCACGCACTGAGTGGCATAAATTCTCTAATTGCTCTCAGTTATATCTATGGCACAGTTATACAAGTGTACATAACGGGTGTTTCACCTAAGACGTTCAGAAATTTAAAAAAACAGGCTTTTTTACGTAGAAGAGGCTTTTTTCGGCATACCATTGTCAGCGGTGCCACCGCATCGGAATACCGCTAAGAGGGGCTTGCTAGTAGGCGGATTGACTATTATTCAGTAGTTAAGTTAACTTTTTAACTATTACGGTTACTATCCTTACTTATGAGGGGCGTGTAGCCCACTGTAAGCAATATCCGTATTAATTTTTAGAATTTGACGACACAGTTACCTTTGGCACTCTGGCCCAAGAAACTTCAGCTATTTCTACAAGTTACGTGCAGTGCAGGGGCTGCTTTAGCTGCAAGGTTTTCGAAAGCGCATGTAGTTTGGCACGATGTACGCAAAATTTTCTAGTTGACAGCGCCGAGGGTAACTGCCTTTTCGAAATTTTAAAAATTGATACGTGTATTACTTACGGTGGCTAGACGTTTCTCAATAAATAAGGAAACTAACAGTAAAAGTTAAAAGGTTGACTATTCAGTATTAGACAAACATCCTACTAGTTTGCACGTCTTAGCTGTATTCTGATGTGCTACACCACTGGGAATGCTAAGTCGAAAAAAGCGCTTTTACTCTAAAATTCAATTTCTAAAGATTGGAGAACCTCTAAGGTGATTCACAAAGAAAACGGTATCAAATACGGGGACAAAACAGAAACAAACATGACGACCAGCGCCTGTCGTGGTGCTGGTCCTGTCGTGTTTGTTTCTATTTTGTCCCCGTATTTCGCGCCGTTTTCTTTGTGAATCACGAACCAACTAGCCCCAACTAGAGTTCTCCTTGGATCTAAGGTGAAACACCCTGTATTGCGCGACTGATGTGCTATTGAGGTCACAAGGCTTCAGGATGCGTCAAGGGCAACCGAAACGAATAGTTGTTTTCAGTGCGTGACTCGAGACCACACTTGGCGAGGTGAACGGCCTACTCGCGTGCTGTAATGTGTTGTAGCAAAATAAGGTTGTCGTTGGCAAACATGGCACTAACGCACCTAATCGCTTCCAGCGCGTGTTGGTTGCATTTTTTTCTCGAATGTGCAAGATATGCCACTTGATTTTGACCGACATTGCCACATATAAGAATACATACACAGTATATAGAGCCCTACCCTTTCAATATTCCACTTAGTAAGGCCTTTATAAGGCTCGCGAGAAATGTATTTCCATGAAGTCCAATAGCAGTTATTTTAACTTGCTAGCTTTTACTCAAAATAAAATTTTTTTATTAGATTTTCTTACAGTGTATAGATATTTGACGGAAGAAATCTCTTCCTACTTTACCTACTTCCAAGAAGCCATCTCTACTCAGCAGGTACTAGCATACGTTTTCACCTTAGGACGCTCGGCTGGCATTTTAGGACACGTTCTCATATGTATACTCGCGCCACAAAGGCTACACTGGCATCTGAGGTGAAGGAAGTACTTGATGTTATGGCTTCTCAGCCTTCTCTTCCTAAGTTGGCAGTTTTGTAGCGAAAGCTACATTGGCCACGAACTCGCATTCCCGCCGTGCTCGCATTCCCACCGTGGTCGCACCGCACCTCGCGACCAACCACGCGACTGGTCACGTGACCGACTGCGTGACGAACCACGTGACAACAACTAACCAGACAGACTAACCTGGGCTTGCAATCAAGATTAACTAACCTCGACGTGCGATCAAGATTAACCAAGGATAACCAAGCTATGCCTTAGCTTTCGCTACGTAAATCCTGGCATAGCCAAGCTAAGCCACTGCCAATTTTTTTCCATTGGCAATGAGACAATTCACAGCGCCCACTACGAAACTGCGGCATAGCGTCGCGGCACACGACGACTGGGTACCGAATGCGGCGTTCCCTCGAACGCTTGCATCGTGCACTCCTACACTTCTAGTGGCCTGGCTGCTCTTGGGCCATCAATAGTTGCGCCACCTGTTAGCTAAAGATTTTGTTACTGAGAGCAAAAAAAAAAAAAGGACACAGCTCTGGAATAAAAATTCCCTCAAAGCTTGCTACAAAACTTGCGCGACGAGTCTATAGAAAACAGGCCATTCGCAGTGGAAATGTGTTGTGCAGAATTTAGAACTGGGGTATTGTTCAGGGCAGAAAATCATTCATGCGGTCAGTCTCATACGGCGAAGTAAAACAAATCGGAAAAAGCATGCCAGCTTTCCCCCTATGACCTGACCAACAAGAAAGTCGCCGCCCAGCCTAGAATCGCATATTTGTCAAAGGTGCTACAGTCTCCTAAATGTACAAGAATCATTTTGTTCAAGCACCCTAGTGCAATAGTTCTCGTTATCTGTCTTTGTATCGCATAAGTATCAGCACTAAATAATACAATGAAAGGCCGGTGCAAAAATTTTGTATATCTGTTAAAAATTGAAAATTGGTTTTGAAGAAAGGAAATGGCGCAGTAACTGTCTCACATATATCCGTGAACGCCCGAACAGTGCCGTAAGCGAAGGGATAAAGTAGGGAGTGAAAGAAGAAAGGAAGAAAGAGGTGCCGTAGTGGAGGGATCCGGAATAGTTTCGACCACCTGGGGATCTTTAGCGTGCACTGAAATCACACAGCACACGGGCGCCTTTTGCGTTTCGCCTCCATCGAAACGCAGTCGCCGCGGTCGGGTTCGAAACCGGGTATTCCGGCTCAGTAGAGGAGCGCCTTAACCATTGAGCCGCTGCTGCGCTGCGAAATTTGGTGACACAAGGAGAGCACACCCATATTTTTTTTGTAGCGTTTGAAGAGACGGATCGAAAGATTAATTAATGAAACGGCTGCAGCTACGAGTGAAATAATATCAATTCAGACTTTATTTTCTTTTCAACAAAAAAAGAGGAAGCTGAGGCAGAAGACCTATAACAGCTGCCAAGACCTTAGCTCCCTCGACACGCCACGGCACATAATGCCCACAGAAATTGGACCCAGCTCACCAGTGTGCGCTTTGGCGGAAGGGGGCTGGGTAAACACATGACTTGGAGACGAGTCTTCTGCAAGATGCCTGGAAGACAGGAGATTTGGTGTTATTAGCCGGAGATGTGGTGAGGGAGTGAAACCTTTCACTGAAAAGCAGTAATTTTAACCGGCATGAAAAATTCGCTGACATGCTACTCTGCGTAGGGAAGGGAATTGGAAATAGAAAGAGGGAAACAAAAAGGCACCCTAAATTTTAAAGTAAAGAAGAGAAAAGAGAGAACAATAATGAACGGGCATTGAACAAGGGCTGAGATTTTGGTCTATGGATTGTAGGGGTTTAACGTTCCAAAGCAAGTCAGGGGATTTAAACTCCGGCTGAATTCTTTGTTTTTCAATTAAAGAGCTTCTCTCTGTCTCTCGCTCGTACAAACGGAACACTTTTGTTCCGCGATGACGGGGACCCATGAAAACAGGCCGGTGGCTGGAGCATCGCGCTTTAATAAGTGACCTTATCAAAGAGGGAAAGGGTCAACGGGGCGAGCATTACTGAGATAGTGTGGTCACGCGGCTTGATAACGCTATGATACAACCATAGAGAAAGGAATTATACAGAACCTTCGTTTGAACAGTTTTTTTAAATGCTGGGACTGTATATGCGTCTAAATTTAGTCGTCTCAAAGAGGACTGTCTCGATATGTCATCGTATATGTTATTTTACGTTGTGCGAGAATCTCCAAGTTCCAAATTCTTTGGCCGCTACATCATATCACGTCACCAACTGCAACATACTTTGGTACATCCAGTGAATGGAAAAGATAAGGCGAGTAATTCTCTCATTGTTCGTAGCCGTTCTTCAGAAAGGGTCAGACCCCCTCCAAACGTGTCCATTCGGCGATGAAGGAGCAGGAGGTGAGTTGCAGTATCTGAAGAAATCTATTTACAAAACTTTCGGCTGGAACGACTGAAAAACACCCAAGTCTCGACAAGCAGTCAAATGCACAAGCTATAATTTAAGACAATCGATCTCACGCAGAGAATAAACATACAGATCATTACTCATCGACTTACGAATGGTTAAAACCTACGCATCGTGGAAGTACGTGCAAAGCACGGAGCCTCTACCTAGACTGCGAAATCGAGTTTCTTTATGAGTTTTTAGAGATTGCGCAATAAAAGAAACGGGTGTGGTCATTTCCTGCGACACGCCCTAGACTCCAATCAAACAATGAAACTCTAATAAGAGGTGCACAGCCTCGAACCCAGGGCTCCGCTAAAGAAGAAGCGTATCGACAAAACATTCAAAACACGCACCCCACTCGACGGCCTCCCACTCTTTCCACGTGATTGTCTCTTCCCTGTTATTTCTCAGCCGGGCGTCACCCACGCGTTCCTTCTTTAGCTGGTGCAGATGGCGGACCCTTCATGGTGCAAACCCGTCTTAATGGCGCTGAGACGCCGATAATTACTTTGGCATTACTTTGCGGCGCGGCCTCTGCTATAGTGCACGCGACTGTCTGCTGTCTTTCGACTAATGACTTGCAGAAAGTGTCCTAAACTGACAATCACGAGAAAAACTTCGGAAGTGCGTGATAATTTAATGCCGACAATGACCGTTGATGCAGAACGACGCTACCACAGTTCACTTTGAAAGAAATTTGCGACTATTGGCGCGGAGTACCGATGAATCTTGTTTGTGCACACCTTATAATGTCCTCATTTGCTGTACTCAGAAAACAGTGAATGAGTGCGGTGTATAGTGTCTTGTCTATGATACCTCCCTGGTTGAGGCGACGGCCCCGAAGCAGTAATGGTTTACTTTCATCACACAAATTTGCTATCGTAAAATGCGGTTGCGGAGGAATCAACACAAAACAGCGCAAATGGATAATTTAACGCCATTTACCATGGAGAAAACAACATCCGCACTGACATCATGGATCCAGAGTGCATACGCATTCCACAAAAAATGATCGCCGCACATGCATGTTCTGGAATCTATATACAGTAAGGCAGTGTCTACCGAGGGGCTGGTTGCGGCCTTCAAAAAATTTTTCTCGTCACAAAAAAAAATATCCAATTACAATTTCTAGATTAAAAGGAACGAAGTTGGTGTACATTATGACTTAAGAGCCAGGCGAGGTATTTTTATCTGGAGGGCTTTGATATTTAATTTAGGTCTCAATTTAAACAAAAAGACACGTCTTCCGAGCTTTGGAGGTAATTTTTTTACAAAGCCTAGCAATTTATTTTTAAAATAATTTAAAATTAATTTTACCATAAGCTACATAAACAGATGAAAGCAGGAAAAAAAATCATTGTCGCTGGAACGCTAACTGCGCTGGTGTAAAAAAATTTAACACTCCATAGTTCTTGCTTTTTCACTGAACCAAGAAAACGCGGAAAATTCTTGCCTAGCTTCGTTAATAAAGTCAGATGAAAGAACAACGGAAGTGAAATATTCTAAATTAGTGCTTATCATTTACCTTGTTTCACATTTGGATTAAAAACATTTAACTCTGATCAATTTTTGTGTGTTCGCGGAAACTTCAAAAAGCGTTACGTGAAGAACTTTTTTTTCACAGAAATACTTTGTTGAAGCTGCATTAACACAATTGCGAACAAGCCCAACTTTTTTCCCACAAGAATCGGCTCGCTTATGCGGTCTGGGATGTTTCACATCGAATGAACCCACTGCATAGTGGACTCTGAACTTAGCAGTGTACCGACAGCTGGCGACGAGCCACTCGCGACCTTGCTTTATATTCACATGTTGCATGAGCTGCGTGTAATTTCTTTGTTACTCTTGCTTGCATACGACACCCGAGCTTGGTGCTTTAAGTGGCACGATTATTTCGTCAACTTTATTTCATATAAGGCTGGCCACTCTGTTTTACTTTTCTTTTTTTAATGAGCTGCCTATGGACCTCCTTCACCCCGCGACGTCACGAAGATGCGGTGGCGCTGATGTTAGCAGCGACTTTCGCATGGTAGGCAAAACAGGTTCCGCTTGCCCGTGCCTACCGCAGCTGCCGCAGCTACCGGAGGCTGCTTCAAGCCTGTGCACTGCAGAAGCAGCATGTATTGACCAGCTGCGTCACTGCTGGATCCGCGTAGTAGCATAAAAAATATTAAATTAGCCTCGATAGGTTTCTCGCGCATAAATGCCGCATTCGGAAACTGGCTAACAGGCATTGGGCCACGGTAGTAAAGCGCGAAGTCTGGGAGTCGATAGGCACTGCCACTCAATGCACTTAATAGCATGCAAGTTACTGCGTTCATTCACCTGAACTTCAGGATAGTGGGCTGATAATTGCTCAAGGAAAAAAAAAAGACATATGCAGCTGCACACGTACTTATCACCTTGTGCCGGAGTGCACGGGGCGCCGACAGGTTCACTCGCCCCCAAGGAATGCGTTTTTTTGTTAATAACACACCATGTTTTAATGGCGCGTTTTATGACATTTAATATTTACTTGAAACCGTTTCTTGATATGACGACGTAATTATTTCATTCGAGTAGAAAGAAGTCTGGTAAGTTGTGTCAATCTTGCGGGGTCGCGTTGGTGTGCTTAGAATAGCGTACCTTAAGTGTGCTAAACGCCATATGCTTTTTCACTGCATCATGCATGTGTCATGTTTCATGACGTAGTACATGACCGCGAAGCTTGTTTGGAAAGAAGCAGCCGCAGGCGTGCTACTAACAGACACGTGGCGAGATTGAGAAGGGACGCGGCAATGAAAAGTGTTTTTGTTATTCATGCATGCGATATGTAACTAAACTTGGTGCAAATATGAAATTCCTACGCTAGTTTCAGTAATTACCTTTATTTATAGCTATACCTGGTGCAGTTCTGGGTAATTATAATTAACACCGTCGTCAAGTCCCCCCAAGGTCTCAAATAATTGAGTAGATAGTGCGCAGTTTTTTTATGCCAGCATGTACATAAAGCCCTGCTCTGTACGATGACGCGATTAGTTTTTTTTCTATATGATCAGTACTTATGCATGCATAGTTACATAAAAACGTTTCTTACAAGAAATATACTAACACAGTACTGCACGTATAGGGAAAAATCGAGAGATTTATTACGCTCCTCAACGTCTCAGGAATAGTTTGCGACAAATGGAATCATTTGATTTTCATGCGAATTACGAAGGTGAGTGATTTAGTCGCAGAAAATGTGAGAGGTCACAAAACGAACCTTAAAGTTTATTCCCCCGTTTATGGCGTGTTCGCTTTCGCTTTGGTCAAAGAAATGCAGCACTAAAATCAAAGAAATTACCTCACAATTTTTGACGACCACACTTCTAAAAAGCGTAATTTATAAATTTGTACTCAATATTTTGCTATAATTTTTCGTCACGAAACTAGACTTCAGGGCTAGGAAAGAAAATAATTCTAGAAATCAAAAATTTTCACCAAATCGACCAGCTTAACAAGAGGACAAGTCGGCCTGGCTGGTGCGTGGTCATGCGGCTAAAAACAGCGCTAAGCGAGACAGGAGATCAGGGACACGACACAGCGCGACACGTACGTATGTCAGCAGACGATGAGCGCATGTCTGCTCCGACAAAATAAGGCCAGCACTTCCCCTCACTATTGTCCCGAAGTAAAATCATTCCGGCGAGTGCAGAGTGTCAAAACTTGTTTTATTCAATGCCTAGCGCATAAATAAACGGCAGGAATGTTTTCTACATGTTTACTACTAACCATATATACAATACAGTGGCAAAATATTTATCTTTATAGGCCGCACGTGGCCAACGCGAGCTAGTGTACTTCAACAAATCACCAAGTTGGAAGCATCGACCATTGCTATGATTCGCAGGAACTGGAAACGCGCCTACAACCCGTGAAAACCCGCGCTCAACACCTATCCGCGACGCCACTCCCCGACCTTTTGCCTACCACGAGCTCGCTAGCGACTGCAGCGCCACCTCGTTTGTTTACAAACATGCAGGAGGTCTATAGGATATGAGAAAATGGCCACAACAAGAGCTTTAATGTTCTCTCAGAATTAATCTTCATTCTCTACTCTTGTTTACAGGAGTTTTCCTCCTGGCTCGAGCAAGGTTTGCTGCTGGACTAGCTGGTTTGTTTCTATAATCATGGAATGCACAGCGCTTGCAGACGAAGGCACAAAGTTGAAATCAGTCTTTTTCACTCATTTAGGTAAAGTAAGTTGTTGACCAGAAAATGAATAAAAAGGAACAATGAAGGACCTTGCGCCTTTCAGAGAACGAATACAGCTCCAAATAATGGTCCTAAGAACAGCCGCCTTTACGTGGCAGGCAACACGGGAAAACTGTTGATGAAATCAAACGCGGCCTTAGTGCATCCTCCAGCAGCGGATTGGTGTAATGCAGGGTTTCTAAGGCCTTAAACATACTTCACCTCAACGCAGTGACTGACAAACGTTGGAGGCAAAGAGACGATCAGATGATTTTTCGGTTTCTTGTGAACGTTTTACACCAAATAAGTCTTTCAATTATGAAAGCAACAAACAAATCAAGTTTCATGAACTGAAGGCGAAGGATTGTTTTGGTCTGACCGTCTGTGTAGCGAAGCTGTCTAGGACAGCCAGGCTAAAGCAAGCTGGGTATCTTGTAAAGATTTTATCTGCTTTGTGTGAAACGTTGCTTCGGCGGTATAAAGGCATTCCCAACTGCAGAACGTCCAGGTCACCCCCGGAAGGGAGTGCCCGAAAGCCAAAAGTCGTCAACCCGTACACATATGGGTTTTCGCACAATGTGAAAGAGATTGCCGTAAGGCGTGGGATTTCTGTGCTTCTTTCCGTAGCTAAGAAAGCTATTTCTATTGGTGAAGAGGTAAAAAAAACAGAGGGATAGTGGAGCCCAAGTGTGACAAGAAACATCAAAGGCCATACACGTCGTGTGAGGTGGGCGTTGTCTACAAGTTTCTATTCTTGTGCGGGAGAGTGTATATTGGACAGGCCGGCAGAAGCTTTATTGAATGCACTATGGAACACACAAGGTCGGCCAAGAACCAGGGAACGGTGACGAGCGTGTAATCAGCAGAACCGGTAACAACCCCGTCAAACCAGAGAAGTGCATAAACGCGGCCTACAAAGGGGGTATGTGAATTCCTGTATAAAGTTTCAGTTTCCTTATTTCAGTCAAGTGTTGCCGAATCTCGTCTGTTATACCGTCTCGGACGGTGGGGCACCTGTTCGGGCAGAAACTTGCCTCAGCATTGCAAGCACTGAGCGACGAGTGGATGCACTCCCTTCTTGCATGATTTCCCTTTCCTTGACAAAAAGTACGACAAACTAACACCCGCAGTTCTGGAAGCAGTGGGAATTGCCGATAACAAATAAATCTGCACTAGAAACCCGCCTGTCGTGCTTAACGGCTAATAATTAAAATATTTTGGACAATTTAATAGATTTCCAAGTTGAGCGTACCATTTTCCTGACAATTGCCTGTGGTTGAGCTTTTTTTTCTCCCGTTGTTTTCTCGTTTTCGGATTTGGTTTTTAGCTTTTTACTGATCAGTATTATCTACTGGCGTGGCCCTCTACACATCCGGATATTAGTATATTTTTTATCTTTCCTGCAATTTCACACTGTAACTGGACTACTACTGCTTGCCCGTTTTTATGCAGCACATCTTCCCGCCTATTACCCTCCTTTCCCTTTTCCCACCATATATATGCAGGTTTCTTGAATAAAATTCAGTTGTTAGTCAGCCTCATGTACAGTCTGTCAAAAAATATACAGCCCAAGGGGTTTGCTTCCAAGCCGTGTAGCGCGCCTCTTAGGAACATTTGACAGTCCTAAGCTTGGCAGGGTTGTTCCTCCCGCCTTCGTGAGATTAGGGTCCCTGAGTATGCAAGAGGGGCCGCACTGCAGGGCTCAGATGCAGACCCCTTGGGCTGTATACCTTTGACAGAGACTGTACGTGTGTTCTTTCCCGTGCGGCGTCGACCTGTCGGCAGCTGTTCTCTTGGATCACGCACCAACCAGCTCAGAAACAAATTGTTCTAGAAAGCGTGAATGCGGTTCCTACAGTAAGCGCATGCGCGAGCTTCTTCCAGTAAGAGGCAGTTTCCTGATCCGTTCTACGTAAATACAGATCGTGTTAATCTGACTTCCCTCTTGTAGTTAACCGGTCGTTAGCCTAACACCGTAAATCAATGTCCGCTCCTCTGAGCGACCACGCTGCTTCACAACCAACAGGTGCCATTACCTGCTCAAAATTAGAATTGGGGTCAGGCAAGGAAGTGAGTCCAGGGGTTTTCTCGGCATGGACAAGACGAGGCACTCCCTGAGACCAGTGAACTCGGCGACCGGTTTTCGTGGCAACGAATGGAAGGCTACAGAGGCGGAGCGCCCGTAACTGTTTCATTCCGCAAAATTGGTCGGTTGCACGACGGTTCTTCACGCAGTACAACCTGGCTGCTTGACACTGACGTAGCTGACGCCATCTATGGAGGCTTCTTGCAAAACGAGGCTTGCCTAGCAAATTTGCTGTAATGAAGGAAAGTGATTTTGCCTTGACTTTCGAGCATTGAAGGTTGGCACTCATGTTAGAAATATGTATTAATAAATAATGTAGCCAAAATACTATGTTTTAAGTGAAAACTATTGACTCTATCCGGCTCCGTAGGAGAAAGAGAGAGTATTTAGTCCTCGAAGCTCCCTGCCAATTGGCATAAAAAGTTACCTCGGAGTATATAGGCATTGCGGCGAAGACTTGAAGCAAAAGCACAACGATGCACAATCTGAGCTCACTCTCCGTTCCACCTTCAATAACAAACCAGTATAATTTGACTTGGTTTACTTGTCATGACGTCATCGCGAGGTATGTTGCAACAAGCGCTAGCACAACACATTTTTTTCGTCTTCCGCGCATTATCGCCATAGTATATTTAGAAACCATGGTAACACGCTATAGTCCTATACACAAAAACAAATTGAATAAGGGCCAGTTCTATGATGCATGAATATGCGGCAGACAGAAAGTACAAAGATAGGATTCCTCACAAAGCAGAACAAATTGAACAAGGAATTCCCCCCCCCCCCCCCCCCCCAACAGGTAATCAAATGCGAATGACTATGAAAACAAAACACTGTTTGCATTTGTGAAGAAGAAGCAGTCCTTGCATCCCTTAATGCGCAGTTCAAGCACCAAATATTAGTGTGTAACACTAAAAGCACCAACTCCGAGCAAAATCGTCCGTTGTCTATTACGCTCTTTCATCGCTGCTGGCCTAGGGCGAGCGCTCCATCCCGCGGCACTCCCCGCTCATCGTCGTCTTCTACGTAGCAGAAATGCGTGGCTGCGCACTGATTCGATTGTAGTAAACATTCTCTGCAGCTTTCTTTAAGTACCCAAGTATTGTCTCGCCCTAATTCCTTTCCTCAGAGTCTGTCATTTTAATACCGAGTGACAACACAGCTTTGCCAGCAAAAAGAGACTTGTTAAAATAGCGCTGCCTAAACAATCTTCCGTATGCACATGATAGCTCATTAGATATCCCCAACAAAGTGAACCACGGACCAAAAGAGAACCCGCAGTAAGCTGCCAACTGCATGAAACCAACGAGCGTTCTCACGCAGCATTCTTTTTTCTTTCGTTTAGTGCATGCTGGGTATGCCGAGAATAGCTGAACGCCAAAGACCAAGGCCGCCAGTGCCAGAGGCGATACCACGAAGAGGGGGGTCTGTTTACTCCCGCCTCTCGGTAATTATCGCTGCTCGAAGAAGACGTGGGTGGTCTAATTGGCGGCAGGAAATAGGCTGTAGCTGGCGTCAAAATCACGAAAAGGCGTAAAATTGTCACGGTAGGTACAATCTGTGAATTCCGAGCATTGGGGTATTGTCCAATGAGCTACTGCCTTGTTCATCACGCATGCCAAGTACGAGAAATATAATATTCATCAGCCCAGCTACGTCCAGTGCAGGACCTAGGCCTCTACAATATCCACCCATTTAATCCTGCCATCCTATCCCCTCCAATTTCTAATCTACCCACCTGTTTCCCTGCCACCCTCTGCTGCGTATATCTTCTGTTAGAATCCAGTGTGTTACCCGAAGGGCCTATCGGTCATCTGCACTTCGCCTTATGTGCCCTGTCCATGTGCAGTTCCTCATCGTGATTTCAGCTCAGATATCATTAAGTCGTGTTTGTTTCCTCTTCTCTTAGCGTTACCCCTATCAGTTTCTTTTCCATATATAGCTCGCTGCATTGTGAGCAGCTTAAATGTTGTGTAACGCGGCACTGTTGTGTTGATAACACAACATCAAAGCTTACAAAAAGGCAAAAAAAAAGCACATACTAAGGTAACAACAAGTCAGCCCGCTCGGCACGAACGCGAGCCACATACGACACAGCAGCACAGTGGGGGCAGAGCGCATAAAGGGGAAGGATGTTTAAAAACCGTTGCACTTTGTCCACGTGTGTGAAGCGACTTTTCAAACTTTTTTCGAAGCTCTAGAGCTCTCTTGACCAAGTCAGTGATGCGGGCTGCATTTGAGATCCCTGCTGTACTGAATGGTAAGGCCATTCCGTGCCTAGAAAAAAAAAACTGTAGGGGACACGTAAGCTCCGCCTTGAGGGTGTGACGCGCTAGCGTAGTTGAGTTAATGACCATCCATGCGGAGTTGTTCATTCTCTACTTTACATTCATAGATTGCTGGCAGTCCGCTTGTCTCCCTTTCTCGTTCGTGCATGTGTAGCCCGGTGTGTCGCCTTGTAATGAAGAGCGCCTAAAGAGAGCGCCATCCTTGTTGTGCAGCGGACGCAATAATTGACAGCTCCTGGAAGTTGCTTAGAGAATTAATAAGGCTGTTTGCGAAAGGAATATTTAAATAGAACTTCCGGTAAAAAATTAGCACGAGATGTGCATGTGTGTTAGCGTCAATTTTTTTGCAATTGTCGGTAAGTAGTAAGTTATTTTATTAAAAATAATAATAAAGAACGAAGGAAAAGACTGTTGGAGCTATCAAAAGTCTTTTCCTTCCTTTTTCACTAATATTCTTAATGAAACCACTTACTAGTTACCGATAATTGCAAAGAAATTGACGCTAACACACATGCACAAGTTGACAAGTGGCAACAGAAACTAGATGCGATGAATTTTAAACTTAATGTTTTCGAAATCCACTCTTATGGTGACATAAGCGCCCACACATTCGTGGATTACACGAAAAATGTTCAAAACTTTTCCCACGGTTACTAGTGCTTTCGAAAGCCTTGCTTTTTCAATGGATTTTGCAAATAACTGTTTTTGCAATTAGTAAGCAGAGACTGAAGCTGTTGTTCGGACATCTGGAAGCTCGAGCTGTATAATGAGATTGGTTGGCATCGCAGCCGTCACTCTGTTCTAAACAAAGCTCGCGCAGTTTGTCGCAAAAGCCCCCTGCAACAAGCTTGATGGCAGTGGGCGGCGACCAAGTTACCGTTCGCGTAGACTGCGATTACAGCGGTGAGGCTATACGCTCCCACTGACGCCTGTACCCTAGGGCACATAGAGGCCATTTAAAAGAACATATAACTATCAGTAAATCAATCCCGGCAAGCTTCAAGTAAGAGTAGCATTTTTGACAGCGCCTACGGCTGGTTGAGCTAAGGTGGAACCCTCGTAAGCTTAAATCTTTGTCTGCAGGACTATGAAAGCCTAGTCGTATTCCTTCATGCATTAGACGCGTGATCATACGCACGCTTTCAACATCGATAAGCGGCGACAATTAAAAATTATGATCTCAACAAAATAATCTGCTATTGTGAGAGTTAAAGAAACTGCGCTCAGGCAGCGGGCGAGCAAGTTTGTAGTCCCAAACTCACAAAACGCGCAGACAAGGCATTTAGCTTAGGTTCGGGCCATACTTTAGACATTTCTGTCGATATCAGCTACACAGTGAAGCAGAAAGGTGACCTCAGCTTCGCGTCTTGAGTTCTTTACGACTTCGACTTACGTCCAACATTTTCGCATAATCGGACGGGGCGTATAACAGGGCAAGGTTGTGGCAGTCCTCAGCGAGTTTTTAACGTAAAGCGAGATTCTGCCTACTCTCAGCTGCATTAACACTAAGCCTGAAACAAGTGCTGAGTGCGAATTCTTTGGAGCGTGTTGAATTCACTTCAACACGGCGCAGACATTTCATGTCAAGCAATCGCCGCTGGCAAAAATGTGCTTGCCAAGGGAAACACGTCTGGAGGAAACTGGCGGCTGGCATTTTCAGTGCGTACGGGCGCTTAAAAACAGACGGGGATCGTCACGGATCGTGAAAATCTGAAGCGGCTGCGAATTTTGCAAACTTTCTCTATCGTCTGCAGCCGGTAGACCCACTTTTTATCTATTGTAGCAGTATACAAATGCTAAATTGACGCTAAGCAAGCTTCTGGACTTCCATGACGGAAGCCACAAGTCACCGAAACCAAGAACCAAGTCGATTTTTTTTAATGCGCGTGTTGAAATTCAGTGTCAGTATTTTATGCCTTAAAGATAATTGATAAGACATCAGAAGAAAACCAACCAAGTGGCGCCGCTGGGATCCAAACCCATGACCTCCGAATTTCGCGTCTGGCGTAGAATATACCAACTGAGCTACTGCTACGGCTGCCCAATCTTCTGCTTTCGAGAGTATTTATATGTAGTGTAACCGACCCTTGACAGTGTTCACCAGCGCCACCCACGTCCATAGCGGTGGGCGAGGCACAGTCGGCGACAAATGTCTCTAAACCACGTGTTCATCAAACAAAACCGATAGTTTTATTATTACACCGCGGCTGAGGACCAGACTTGTGGAGATGAAAGAACAAAGTTTCGACTTTCACCTGAACAAGTGTGGCCTCCAGCCGTCGGCTAATAGCAGAGCTATCGGGTTCGTTTGAGAAGCACGTGGTGCAGAGACTTTTGTCGCCGACTGTACGTCCTGAGTTACCGCGAGCGCCACATAGGAACGTGATCGATCGCTGAGGGCGGAAGCTGTGCGATAGCCCTCTTGTGCTACCTACGGCACCAAGGCTTCCGGAATCGAGGCCCTCCTCAGCTACTGAGCAGACAAGGGAAGAGAAAAGAGGGATCAGGTGTGACATACCTGGCGGAAGCCAACAGCCACTGTTGGCTAGGTGCACTGGATGGTCACGTACGCGACCGTGTTTCAAGGAATATCGTGGTCTGTTTAGGACCCCAAACTCCCCCTGATGACTGCGAAGTTAGCGCGCAGTACGGGACCGTCTCCGGACAGCCCTCGCTGAGGCACCCGAAAGGAAAGGCTCCGATAAACAGTTCACGCAGTAAATATAATCAAAGCAAGTACGCTGCTTATATCACTCGTTACTGGATGAACATCGCAGGCGGGTTCTGGCCTTTAGTTTACCTTCCCAGCATCTAGCAGGCCAGTACTTGTATCAGCATTCATCGTGTGATTTTGTGTTTAACAGCGTCGTTTCTGCGTTGTGTCTCTCATAATGAATACCAACGAAATGGCTCTTCTAGCATGCTTATCGCCGAAGACTGCTCCGCAAATTAACCGTTTGGGCTTTGCATGACGTAATTAGTGCGGCAGGTCGCAGGGACAGGTGTGTCCGCATTGGCGCAGGTTAGAAAAGTGACCGCTGAACGTTAGAAGTCTATACAGGGCGATTTCTAGAGCACGTTTCTGAAACCTATGCAAAGTGGTGTCAAAAAAGAAAGTCCCAGTCGCGACAGACTCGGCTGTTGCCCACTAGCCCGAACCATCACCTTGTTAGGTTACCATGAAAGAGCGGAGAAGTTCTCCTTGAGAAGCGACCTATTTTGGGTCACAGTTTCTCAACAATGTTAAACCAATGCTTTGTAATTATAAGTCAAGCCTGGCATTCTGGCGGGAAATTCAAGCGGAACGTGCAACTCGCGCGGCGCGGTCTCCAAAGATGCTGAAGCTGGAGAATTTTGCAGATGCATAATCCACTAGGTCCGATAATCTTATGTCTCTTATCAGATTGATTCTAGCATATTCACCGCCGATTCTGCATTAATTAGTCTCTACATTGTGAATTCGTCATGTCGCCTAGGCGCTAGAGAGGTAGCTAGCTAGCTACCTCTCCTCACGTGTCGACCATCGTCGTAAGGTTGCTCTTCCTAACTGCCGCACTAACACCTTTTATTATTCATTCCGGCCAAACACATCAAAACACTAGAACCACCTTCCCACAGAGATCGCATCGATATTAGATTACGCTCTTTTCAGGAAAGCATTGTTCAATCGTTTTTGTAATGTCACCTAAGTGTTTATTAATGCCTTTTTTTTCCTTTTGATAATTTCTTGTTATTGTTATTCATGTCTTGTTTCGCTTTTCAGTCTACTTTTCTAGTGCAATTATATTCGTTTTCTTGCTTTTTAACCTTTCACGCTATATTATTTATTTTGTACTACATACCTGCCGCTTTTATGTTCTGGTTTTGCTTTTTGTAACCCACTCTCCTCTACAATGCTTCGGCGATTGAGGGTATGCAAAATAAATAAATAAATAAATAAATAAATAAATAAATAAATAAATAAATAAATTTGGAGTTCATTTGATTTTGCGGCTCTTGCCGAAAAACTAGTTTTTGCCGTCGACAGTAAACTAAAAGAGCAAAGTTAAGACACCTCGTTTAAAACAAATTTTGCAATTTTTATTCTGTACGAACGTCCCAAAGAAAAGTAAACAAAACAAAGCAAGGTTGAATAAAAAACCCGTCTTGGTCCTGAACCCGTTTGAACTGGTAAGAGCCCGTTCGAGCCGAAGCGGAATACCGCTGCGGAGCCGAACCCGGAACTGATCCCAAAAGGCGTGAACCCTGAACCGAATCCGAAAAAAATTGGGTTCGACACCCTGCTTCTAGTAGTCCGCCACACAGTCACGATAAACTGGTAGAGCACTTGGCCAACGTTGTTGAAGTCGTTGCAGCTTACAGCCACCGTGCTCGCGAATGCTAGGAGAGCGTTACTTGGCAGAAAGTTCACACTAGTTTGAACACGTTGGTTAGTGCGCAAATGAAGCAGACGTCTGGTTGTCTTTTCGCGTGTACATATTGTTTACAAATGTCTACAAATGTTTCATGGAAACTAAAAAAAACACACTTTGTATTATCCCGCTAGGTCGCCATAGTTTTATAAGCAAAAGTATCTAAATATAAATCCAGAAATAAAGGACTGATCGACCCTACTATCTCTGTTAAATACATCGGCTTGTTACTGTCACACTTCATTAAAATACGAATACCGTCTGTGCGACATATTCGAGAGACATGTACACAAGTAAATGTTTCAGTCCTGTTTTCCAGCATGCAGGTTCTTCCGTGTTTTCGCAGTCGCGTCCGTAGGTAATCATTTACAGCGAACATAACGTTTCGGGCCGAAAAATCGAAGGATTATGTTAAGAGCAAACCTGCAAATGTTTAGAGATTTCTGTCTCAGGAGAAAGAAGTTGTACTGTGTGAAATAGTGGAACTGACACGACGGGTATAAGCTTTCTTCTGAGAATTCCCGGCATTCTTTTTCTTTTTTAGGGAACATTTTCGCCGAAGGCCCGAACAACCCAAGGCTGTAATGTCCTCATCTCGGAGAAGGAAAGCTTAGAGTCTCCGAGACGCTTAACGGGAAATTCTCGGAAGACTTGAATTTCGTGACGTCCCCCAGGACGCATTTTTCACTTGGATCGTTTATAAAGCGCGCCTTGAAATATTGTCTCACTCACTGCTTCATACATGAGCGCGTTAAGGGGGACGTTATTTATTCTGTCGTTTATTTCATTGTATATAAGTTGTTTCTCGCTTTTGGAGCATTTCTTTCTAGAATTTTTTTATGTTTAACAGAATGCTGTATTGTCAAGCTCGTTTATTTTACAGCAACTGCATTTTGTACCATAAGTTAATCCAACAATATGAATCATCTTCCACCGAGGAGAGTGTCTCAGTGACTTCGCGGCATCTGTACAGCACTACAAACTATAGTGGTATATTGCGTCCGCAAGTTAATTATAAATAATTTTCGTTGTTATGGCGTAACTCCAACAGAACAGAGTACTGCACAAGACACATTTAAGTGACTTTACTGGAAAGAAAAAATGAACAGACTTAAGCGATCAGGTCTTGAATTAGGTTTTTTTTTTATGGCTTAGTCGTCGGGGGGGTATGGAAAAAAATCCAGTTTAAACGGCTGCGTTTCAGATTTTCGTGTTTTCGTTACAGTGCACATGCAGGCTTACGTTGATTTGTTTGGAAGCACGCATATTTCCAATCCACGAGTTTGCAAGGAAGTATAATCAGTTACAGTTCTGTCATTCGTTCCCTGTTTTCTCGCATTTTTTATTCAAGAAAGATACAACAGTATGTTCCACAAGATATACTTCTGCTGGCGAAGAAATTGCTTTTACTTTCTGGAAGCGCTGGTTTGTTCCCAGATATATCTTAAGCTTACCTTCGTTCCAAATTTTGATCTTGTCTTTGTAACTTCCAAGGCGGAAAAAAAAAAAGTCCATCTGGTTTCCATAATTTTATGTCGCAAAACAGAGCGTATAATGTAACATCCACGACTTGCAGCACGCCCTGTAAATTACTAAACTACTAGACTAGGCCAAAAAAGCAATTCATTACTTTAAAATTAGCTGAAAAAAATTAGTGTAATTTCATTACAATATTTCAATTACGTCATGTCTGTTAGCTATATTTCGTCCCGTACAACTCTTGGTGCTTAGCAATCGTATCTGAGCCGCCAAAATAGTCATTTACTTTGGATTGGGGAGTGGAAAAAAATGCATATTTTTCACTATTCGAAAAAAAAATTTGTCACCTGAACCCCACGACCGATGCAAATCGTGATCATGCTCCTTGTAGTAGAAAAGTCTGTTTTATCAAATGTTGGAAGAAATGAACATTTCTGTAGTTCTCGCGAAAAACTTAGGGGCCTTCTTAAACGCAATCCTAATGAAGAAAATGCGATGGCATTTACGTTGTCTACCGTGGTGTCTGCAAAGTGTGTCTAATGTCCTTCTTGCGATTTTCGCCAAAACTCCAGTTGAAAACGGTGCTATTGCCATTATATGGTATGCATGAGTCATCACTTTCCAGAATGTTTGAGTACCTTTCATTGGATTATCATATGGGATTTTACTAATTCGACCCACTAACCTACCTTAATTCATTTTGTGCGGTGGGCCTATTTCTAATATTTTGGGGTCCTTATGATTTTTTTTTTGCGGTGGGGTAAGTTAGAAATTTCGGGGTCGTCAGGGTTTCAAATTTGGAGGTGCCCTATGATTGGTCCACTCGTGATCACGAGGTGTTGATCACATCACGACGCTCTAACTCGCATTCATGGAACGCGCGGAGTTCTCAGAGTGGTGCGCTGGTTAAGCGATGCAGTGGGGCTTTTGAGGCCTAGGTCGCTCTCCCCGGGCTCCCGTAAGGCTCACGCACAGCGGCGCTGCGGGCAGGTGGCAACTGCCTTCCACGCTGTTCAAGTTGTGATCATGTCACAAGGGCATGCGACCTTTCAGACTTTGTGCTACTCTGAGCGGTAAATGAGCGTCATGTGACTCTGATGACACCATAGGGAAATTCATTAGTCAGGGAATTTCGTTACAGAGAAGCCGAGAACTGCATGACAGCAGCCTAAATGTAAGCGCAATAAAAAGGTATTAGACATCAACTTCAGTTACCGAGCTGCAGCTCTTTTCTGAGCCTGTAACCTTAACTAGCAGGTGTAATCAACTGAACAAGTAGAAAGACCAATGCCCGGAAGTAGGCGTCCGCTCCCTCCAACCCGGCATTTCCATCTAGTATGATGTTTCGGGTGACAGTACCCGACGTGCAGAGGGCGCCACAATGTCCCCCATTCGCAGGCATAAAATCAGGCTGTGTGCTGCCGCAGTGGTTATACGCCAGCCTGCAGTTCATGAGCGAGCCCTAATTATAGAAGGTTGCAACGTTGCGAAGGTCGTAAAGTGCCCGAGGACAGGCAGTAAACCGCGGTCACTCCAGCCGCCTTTGTTCGAGCGCCACAGCCGCGGCCATTGCACGTCGCCAGTTGGGAAACAGCTGAGCGCATCTGCTTCGCGGCCTCGTTACCCACCGCGCTAGGTGCTAATGTACGACGTTGGCAGAATTAGTAATAATGTACGCACCTTCCAACCTTACAACACTGTGCGTATGAAAACCTACTTTTGTGCAAACAAGATAAATAATAGGCTGCAAATAAAACACTCTGTCCGGGGGTGTACGGCCAGTACAGGACCGAAAACCTGTTTTTTTCTTTAGATCCTGTTTGTCTGAGGACTGCTAGTGAATTATACAGTGGAGCTTCTCCGTTGCACAAAACAACTTTACGGCCTGTCTGCTCGGACAGATTAGATGGTCGAATGCCAGAGTTACAGGCTACGCAGAACGTGCCGCTGTTTTTCTGGACCTCTGGGCGGTAAGAAAATCACGTGATGTCAAGACTGACTGCGGAAGATTTTCTAACATCTAAAAAAAATAATGGTCCAATTTAGGTTCCTTGCATGATTTGGCATAGCGTTAACGAAACACGGAATTTCGATTGTCGTTCAGTGAGGCTGCAAAGAGCCTCGGCTTTATGAAAAATAAAGTGAACCGGCACGCTTGAAACAGGCAGACACTCATAAAAAAGTTGTATTAATGCGAGGGCGCTAAGCCTCGCGCTCTGCAGAAAATGTGGCGTTGTCGTCGTCGTAGGCGTGAGCGAAAAAGCAGGTGGCCCACCTGTCGCCTAGGTCACCTGACCTTGTGACGTCATCACAACCTGCACAGCGTGGCAGGTGGCAAACTGCCCACTGGATTGCGAGTAAATTGCCCACCGTGTCAGGTGGCAGTTAGATCAAACTATTGGTCGCAAAAGGTTGCTCGGGAAGAGTAACCTGGATCTCACAAGTCCCACCGGTGTCTTTATTTAAATAGCCACCTGCCGGGGCCCTCGCGCATCGCTTAAAGGGCTATAAACACCAAACTACGAAGTTCAGGAACGAATACGATCGCCTTCCTGGTCACTCAGTCTTGCTCCCCTTCCCTTGTATTTAATTTGCGTTTTATTACAGGCCGGACAGACAGACCTAACAATTCAAAACCCGTCGGGAGATCTTCATGACGCTTGGTTCACACCCTATTAGTAACATGACGTCATGCTGGTACCTAAGACGTGTAGCAGCGAGCCGTGACGGCATCAGGCAGGATCTCGCTCGCCGATCTCGCGCGTTTCATGAATCCGCGGTCATGCTCAGTGCATTGCTTAACAAGTTCCATGTGCTGGCGACTTCATGCTTCCATTCGCAATTTTACGCCGTGCTTCGTTTGCTAGCTGTGCCTCCTTAACGATTATCCTGCCGAATCGATTTTGAGAAATCGGTCATCCTGATCGACTGTGCGATAGATTTCTGCCCCAGTAAAGCGGGCTTTGCTGTTGTGCATCACGGTTTCCCCTGCCATGAAACGCAACGAACACTTTGGGCAGATTTTCTACGCGCCACTGGAGGCCTGCATTGGAACCAGCTTAGCAATAGCAAATTTTGCTCCCTTCATATCCCGCCGGACCTGAACCCGGCGTACATGATGGAGTTCGGGTTGTCTGTGAATCAGTCGCACCTGAGGCCTGGCGGCGTACCGAGCTAATGCCCCAATAGTGATGCTGAAAACGTCTTAAGAGTGCTGAAGCGACCGAAACGCCGGGTTTATATAACAAACTGCACATTGCGCGCGGCTTGTATGCGTAACTTGATTGCTATTCCGGTTAAATAACGCAAATGAGCGTAGACTTGGAGTGCACGACTGCCAGTTTAAAAGTCGACAATCGTGACAACTTGGCGCCGGTGTGTTGGAGGTGGTCAAGCGTTCAGATGTTTCTCCTCTGCGTTGAGCCTAACCGGCGGCGTCACCTCTCGCGTGCTGCGTTTACAAGAGAAGTGATAAATCTATGCGAGAATCGAATGAAGTGACACGAGGAGGCATTCATAACCGCAAATGTGATCATGTCATGAGGTCGGCGTTTCACCGGCGGTACCTTCTGCTGTCTCTTGTTTCCACTAACTCCTATGCAGGAGCCGACGCAGATCGCCGTGCTCCCGAGTTCAGTAATGTCACTTAGCAACCTTTTAAAAAGTCACAAAACTTATCCCAAATACAGAATTAAGCACAACCAGGCTTTGACGCGAACTTGCTTAGTATGGTGCCCATCAGGCATGCACCCAAAGGGGGGCCCTGCCGAATCAAGCTCATCTTCTCCTCCTTCCCCGATACATGTATCTCAAGCCCCCCCCCCCCCCCCCCAAAAAAAAAAAAAAAAAAATCTTGGCCCCATGCATGGTGCCTATGACTGCTTCTGCCAGGATTCGCTGCCGAGTACTGGCTGATAAACATTGAGAGCTGCAGGACTTTACGAACAAAAAAAAAACATTGTAGCAATTTTTTCAGCTGAAATGGTGAATAAAAGTAACAAAACTGAAATAAAATCGCCAAGAGAAAGCCTCTCCCGTAATTAGGGCGCCTTGAAGAAATGGTTAGTTTATTTGAGCTTACCGCCTTATGCAACCACCTTAGAGCGAACCGCCGCTTTTCAGAACATTCCCAATGTGCAAGTGTTACTCGGCGAAATGCGGCTACAATGAGCTGATGAGCCCCTTTTGTTGCCCTGATTCCTTTACAGCTCACTCATCCCCACATTCTCCGGTCTGCTCATTTGGGCCACTAAGAACGCAATGCTAGCACGTCTGAATACATGGAGGCTTCCCTAAACGAATTCGGCGTTGAAAAGCGCGCAGAGGTCACGGCTGCAACTACTATACTGACTCTTCTCCAGCACTGCGCACCGACAAAATGAGAAGCACTAACAGGCATTCTTTGTTCTCATTGCAAGGGCTGCCAGTTCCAAATGAGTCGCCCAGCCAAGCTACAAGCGACCGGTCGGTTGCATGGCAGAAAGAGCTGTCATGCAATTATTTCACGGAGTTCTGGTTCTCATGCGGACTAGTATGAGCCTCATCTTTAAGCAGCGCGAAACACAGGACGGAATGCAAGAAACACGAGACGACACGAGCGCTATGATACGGGCAAGATACGGGGTCAAAGTAGCTTTTACAGCTAAGAATAAGCTGAGCAGGGCCTGCAGTGCGGTATGGAAGAAGCTAGAGGGCCGGGATGACCGAGGGAGGAACAGGTGCACAGTTTCACATAAAAAATCGCTCGTCGACTGCGACACTGGAGTGGTTTATTCTATCTCGCTTTTCTGCGGCAAGACGTACATCGGCCAGACAGGCCGCTGTACAAACGAGCGGCTGTTCGAACATCGAAGATCAGTAAAAGGGGCAGTTTCGTCGAACCTTGCTGTGCACTGCCAGAAATGTAAAGATTGTTTCCCCCATTTGGACAGGACAAATATCTTGTTTAGTCACCCAGCGGACCTGCAGGAAGTTAGTTGAGGCGTTTCTGATAAGGTAGGAGTCAGAAACGTGTCGTTTCGCCTTTTATCAATCTCGCGGAAAAAGAGTTTCACGCTCTCGGGGAATGTGTGGCGATAGGTTGATTGCAGGTGCATGTCATGTGTTAACATTGCTGGTGTGCTTTGTTAAAATGAGGCGATAAACCTCCCGATGCGTGCACGTACGGTTTTTACGGACTATCGCGATTTTATAATATAGGTTTTACTGTGTTTTTCGGTTGTTGCTTTTGGTGCCTATATAACTATCCCTTCTAGAAATAAAAGTTTAGTTGTTAGATAGCGCTCGTGTCGTCTCGTGTTCCTTCCACTCCGTCTTTTGTTTCGCGCTGCTCAAAGATGAATCCATTCCAACTCGCCCAGTTTTCTGTTCTCGTTAGTATAAGTCTACTTATAGCTAATATACCAACGCAAGGTGAGGAAAAAGTGAGAGGCGCTCCGTTTTGACATGAATTATGAATGTTATTAGCTTTTCAGTTTACTAATATCTTCAGAACAGCGTGAAAGTGTCCGAGTGTATTTCCTTAGCTGCACGCTTCTATGCTACCCGTGTGCTAGGGGTCAGGGCTCCTCAAGCTGTTTCTCACAGCTTTTACCTGCCCTCCTCGTAACCTTTTTTTTGTTGCGGAATAAAATTTGATTTGATTGATTGATTGAAATGGGAGGAAATAATTTCGAAAAGCAGCGCGGTCTCTCCTTATCGCTGGACGTTGCCGCAGTTGTTTTGTGCTAAGACATTGCTGTAGGTGTGGTGTAAGTAAAGCTACTTAAAGCGCTCCTATTGGAGAGCAATTGCTGTCATCTTCAAGTATTAGATTCCAGGATGATGCGAGTACCGTGCACTCAGCGCTTGCGACGAAGGAAGGGAAGGACGATACGCTGGTGTTTAAACTTATTTTTATTGCGCCTTTCAATTCATTAACATTTCGCAAGAACGAGATAGAAAGAAAACTGGTTTTAAGGAAGTGAAAGACGCACCCAAGCGGTAAACCGTGGTCGGTCGATGATCGACCCGACCAATCTGACTAACCACAGCTCATGGGGCCGAGCTCGGCCTCATATCTCAGCCCGAGCTCGGGGATAGACATTGGGCTTAGAACGGTCACGCGTCGGCAGTCAGCTCGGACCCCCGGCCACCCTTCGGCCGCGCCACCCTCCGGCTGCGTAGCCACATAACCTACCAGAAGTCCCAGATCTCCGACTTGATCAAACGATAGTATGGAATTCACGACAGCAATGCCGAAGGATGTAAGACAATGCCGAAGCAGCACAAATGGAGCACGCAAGCTCTGCACTGTTTTCACATCGCCCACTGACCGCTCTGTTTTCCAAACTCAGTAGCCGAGCAACGCTGGCCAGCTGTGAAAACAATATCTTGGCGCCAAAATTCCCGCGAATGGAACTGGCCGCAAGCTCCTCCCGAGGCATGCTTTGATCACGCGGCAATGTTCTCGGAAGGAAGGTCCATTGCGCAAGCAGACGGGACGCTGCGTTGACGATGACGGCGCACACCGGGAAGATTTCCCCGCGAAAAACATGGTTGCGCTTTACGACCTCACTGAACTCACACACCGAATGCACGATGAACTGAGCAGTGGACGAGTGTCCGTTCGTCGCCTACATCTTTGATGGCAGCTCAGGGTGTAGTAACCCAAGAGAGACACTATCCCTGCCTTTGTGCTTTCGTGGAGCACAGAAACGCGAAGAGTATTTCACCCTCTCCGAATTTGCATTAAGAAATTTTGTGGCAGTGGCAATGCGTCTTTCAATCTTGCACATAACGACAAGCGAAATATTCTCAGAAAGAAATGTTCACAAAATCGAAAGTGTACAAAGAAGGCGAATATAGAAAGTTTCAGAACGATCCCAGAGAGGCCGGCGAAATGCACGCAGTGCGCAATAATGACAATGGCCAATCAAGTTGGCCAAGTCCATCATTCTCGGCACTTACGAAATGGAACATTAGAGGGGCACGCTCTCACGCCATGTCCGCTGACCACACTCTTTGTGGCTACTGTCTCATAAACCAGCCACAAAAAAAAAGAACAAAGTCAACGAAAATCTGGGTAAGAATAGAAATGACAAATATTTACAACAAATTAGTCCTGGAATGTTAAGAGGCATAGTGTGCGACGATAGGACTCACGTCGCCATGAGCAGTGATTTCGCATATCTGAGAGCACTGCAAAATCTTCGACCACAGCTTGCTACCAAACTTCGGCGTATTCTTTCGCCGCTTGTTTCTGGATCAGCCTCACCTATCCCGGCAAGGCGCAGCAGCTGTTATTATCCCAGCATAGACACGTAAACCTAGTGAATATTCTATGGCGCTGAACAACGGCGCGTACGCTTTTAAACAGTGGCAGTGAATGAAATATTACGCGTCGGAGCTGGCGACGACAAGGACACAGGCAACTAATCATTGTGTTGTGTTCCATTCTGAATAAATGTCTTTGTATACGGTACGAATAGAGGTCAAATTAACTGCTTATTGGCCGCTTTAGAAGTAGGTTCTAACTTTCTTCTTTTTTAGCAAACCGCATTATTAAGTCTTTGATCCACATAATCACGAATGACATTCAGGAGCTCTGCACATGTTCATTTAATAGGTTCGGAAAAATTGAAAGAGCACTAACATTGAGTTTAAAAATTTTATTTTCAGCCATTTTTATTAGACTGATAGCCGTCATTTTACCTTAAACACCCAGATAAAAGACAGTACTTTACAGCGCTGCTGGATAAGTCATTTAACATTCACTACACAGCAGTTTTTTTTAAGAAAAAAAATGTACATGCGTGCGCGCGTGTGTGCTTGTGTGTGTGACGACTTATTTATCTTTACCTGAGCTTTTTGTTCATGTGGTTGCAATGATTTACACTGAAAAGGAGAACGGAGACAATGAAAGGCACAGAAAAAACACTCTTGGCCAACCAGTACCAATTTTCGGTGCGTAATTTGATTATGCGACAAGCGACCATTTCTAAAGGCAATAATAAGACAAGTGTTTATTGGAGGAAATTCCTTGACAGCTGGCGGGGCCAGGAATGCTCTCAGTAACAACATTCTATCAGTTTCAAAGAAATTTAACGTCACATCACAGAGCAGAAACGAGAAAAACAAAGACATTACGCGAAACTATAGCGCAGCCTTTAGGACATGATAGAGTTCAACTGACGTACAGGTATTATTCTTTTGCTACTGTTTACTCTGAGAGTTGGCAGTGCTGACGTACACATTGCCTGAAAACGAGTTCACAACCCAATTCTCAAAAATAAAAGGCCTTGCACTGAGAGCACCGCACAACGACGAGGCAGCTTCTTCCAGTCAACGCCCTCTATAGTAAAAGTTTGAGCTGTCGACCGCCCTCTTGAAGGCGTGCCGCGATCTTTCAGCTGTTGCCATGCTAGCCTCTGTCGAAAACTCCAGCACGGGGCGAGCAAACGGCAGAGTCTGGAGTGACAAAACGGGTGAGAAGGTGAGGGTTGTAAAAAATCAACTCGTCACAAAACTTCAGCTCCTCCAGACTAGCAGCTGCTTGCAACAACATTTGGTCATTGGCCTTGAAACGATGGAGGCTGTTGTGCGCCAGCTTTGACCGAAATTCTAGAGCATGAAAAATATCCCTTGATGAGATAGAATAAACAGCAACAGCTTTGATGTTTTTGTTTGATGTTTTCGTTACCTACGTGGGATTTCTTAGCTTGAAAGAATTCCGCCGAAACCTCTACTGAATTCTTCGTCAAGCGGTCTGCTAGTTGTTAAACGCTCACTGTGTGCCTCTATGTTCTCTCGCATCTTCCTCAGACGCTCTTCACGAACTCTTCGACAGCGGTGTCCGTGATAAGTGAACTATTATTAAAGCAATGTTGATTTTTAGGACTACTTTCAAAGAACATTCCGCACATCATGCAATGAAGCTAAGTGTGTCGACTGTACTGCCCTCCATTGGAAGCACAGAGATTACACTCCATGTATAGCTTGTATAGCTTTGAGATTACACTCCATGTAAGTCTCTATAGCTTTGAGCAAGCTACAAACGCGTGTGTGTGGGAGCAGTGTAGAAGTAAAGTCGGCTGACCATGTGGTTTGACACATTTAGTTTTCATGGCTTCCACAAGGTGCCGCGTGGCTCTGAACGCTCAAAATCATAGCGGAAATTCCGAATGTTCGGCACACCTTTTGGATTCTCTATGCCCATCTGGAATAGTCAGTGTGAGCGCAGGAAGCACATCACAGGTTAGGTTTGGCAGAACAAAGTAGTGTAGACAATGATAATCACCGTGTTCGCGCAGCTCCATCGCAGTCCGTAGGTTTCTCAAAGGCGATCGAGCGCTGCTACTCGGGCAGTTTAAATGGCCATCGAGTCAATAGTCTATCGAGTCATCGGAGCAGCGCGGAACTCCTTCGAGATTTCGAGGGCCTTCGAGCGCTGCCCAAGGTTGCTAGCGTTCCTTCGAGCGGCGCCAAGCACACTTTCGTACACGACATTTCACGGTACAAAAGCATGAAGAAACATTATTCGCCTAAAATTTAATGCAAGCAGTTTGTACAATAATTTTAAAATTGTATCAGACTGGTTTTAAGCGCATTAAGCGCATTATTTTGCGTTGCGGGTTTTGCGTTGCTTGTGTAATTAGCGTTGACAACATGGCTATATATTCTAGGCACTATAACATGGCGACGCCCTGCCCGCCCGCTTCACAGCGATAACAGCTTCGTCGCTAATTCCTCAAAGCAATATCGTGTTCTAAGCTGTTGTATTCGCCTTCGATTTGCCCACTCTCACCCTCGCATAAAGTGTCAAGAGGCAAATAGCTCTTGTTTTTCGGATATCAAGGCGATTTCCCAGGTCTTAAGCCTGACGAAGCAGCGCTCCGACCACGGTGTAAGAATAGAAAGGTGTCTAAACGAGCACTCGGCAGGTGACGCAGAACTCCACGCAGTTCGCGGTTCTCGGCCAGATGGCGCCACACGACTGCGGGCTCTTTAGAAGTTAGAAACAGCGAAGTAAATTGGGCAGGAATAGACGTTAGCAAGGAAAGGCTAAAATATTGTGGAAATATACATTGAGAGGCAATGAGAACAACTAGTTTAAATACAAAGCTTAGCCAAAATGAGTAAATAACCAAAAATAAGACGCATATATTCTGATAATTCGCAGTGTTTACCAGTCGTTCTCGTGGCCTTCAGGTTATTTAGCATGTGTAAAACATTGGGGCTTCCAACAATTTTCTTTGAGAATTTTCTTTTAAAGATAATTTTCTTACGTTTAATTGAAGTTTCTTACGTGAGAATTTTCTTTTAAAGTTGCAGTGAGCTTGACTGTCAGTGAGACTCAGCTCCTGTAACTAGCAGTTTGCCCTTGTACATCCTGTAAATATATTTCCTCTTTGACCTTCATCTGCACATCTCTCTTTATCACCGCCGAACAACGACGTTTGGAAGGGTCTGCGCCCTTCCGAAGAACCCAACAGACCATCAAAAAAATTACTGGGTTTAATGTCCTAAAACGACTCGGGCTATGAGGGACGCTATAGGGGAGGGCTCCGTATAATTTCGCCCGCCTGGGGCTCTTTAACATGCCCTGACATCGCACAGTACACGGGCATGTAACATTTCGCCTCCATTCAAATTCGACCGCCGCGGCTGGAATCGAACCCGCGTCTTTCGTGACAGCAGCCTAGCACCATAACCACTCAGCCATCGAGGGGGCTTTTTCTGTTTTAAGGTTTGTAACCCTCTCCCCTCTGTGATGCCACTGTTCCTGAGGATACGATAAAAAATAAGTAAACAAATAAGAATAAATATGTTTGTAGCGTTGTAGAAATGGCTTAACATAAATGCTACTTTTGTTATATCATATTTCGTCAGATACGCAACGTGCTTTGAAGCATCTGATGATAAACAACGATTGCGCCAGAGAAATTCGCGACAGATAGAAATAAAGAAGAGAGCGAGGCACGGGAGAACATTTCGGCGGCGGAGGTTCGATCCTAACTCGACTTTCTGCTCAAGTAAGAAAAAAAATATTAAGAAACGACGCACGGGGTGGATAGCCCGGAAAAAACTAACTGGGCAAAGGAGGCATAATACGAGAGGCAAACTGTTTGCACACGTGCCTGACGCCTGCCTTTCGCGCGCGTCGATGTATGCAGACAAAGGGAGAACGTATTGACAGGCGTCCCGGGCAAACTTGTCGACTCACGAATTAGCGCAACTGTACGCTGGTCTCTCCGGTTCGCAACGCAAACACAGCTGGCGCTGAAGCATGTTCTAGTGTGTTCTCAATTCTTTCTTTCTGATCGTATTGATGCTTGAAGCTCTCGCTTCTTTCTCACCCGCTACTTTTACTTGGCACCGTAGACCCGGCCCTAGTGCTCCACTTACGCGTTTGCAGCGACATCTGTTGAGCGCTTGTTCCTGGGTTTCGCGTCGTTGTAGTAGTAATAGTGGCTGTGGGAACCATCAGGAGAGTGGTTAACGTCTAAGGAGGAGGGCATAACGGGAGCGGAGGAATGAGTACGCGAAGGGTGGTTGCGACCGGAACCTTCTGGAAGGTGGTTACGGAAGAAGGAAGGAGGAGGGTATGGCGAGGGGTAAGGAATAGGTTATTGACCACTGAAACCAACTGGAGGGCGGTTGCCGTGGAAGGAAGAGAAGGGTTGCAACGGAAAGAGGAGGGTATGGCGAGTGTGAGGTATGCGCAGCTGGAGGGTGGATGCCAAGGGAGCCATCCTCCGGTTTGTAACCGTTGAAGGAGAAGGGTATGGCGAAAGCATAAGAATGTGCAACCGCAGAGGGGTTGCCACGAGAATCATCCGGAGGGTAGTTATTGTGGAAAGAAGACAATTACCGTAGAAGGAGAGTAAGGCAAAAACGGAGTGCGTGACCAGAAGGTGGGTTCTGCGGAATGCACTCCTTGAGTGCTGTCCATGAACTCTGATGGTGTCGCTGTGAGCCCGCGACGGTCGTGATTTCTGCGTTTACGCTCCTATAGAGCCTGGGGTGTTTTTCAGTAGCTGAAAGAACCACATTCACTTCAGTATTATTGTGATATGCCTAGGAAATACAGGATATCCGCCACGTCTTAATTTTTTTTTCTTTTCAGCCAGCTCGCTTGCTGTCATATTCATCTTCTTATAAGGCCTTCGGCAACTAATTACAACAGTGAAGGCTTGTAGTCTGCACTTGAAAGATGCTGCACTTGGTTCTGAAACCTATACCCTACAACATGCTGACAGGACTTGATTAAAGAGCTGGAAAAACACAGCTGCACAATATACCAATTTCGCAAAGATTAAGGGGGCTTAGTGGGTCGGATTAGTATAATCCCATATGATAATACAGTGAAAGGTACTCGAACATTTTAGAATGGACTCGAACATCACTCATGCATACCCTGTAAAGGCAATGAAACCGATTCCAAACAGACTTTTTGCGGTAAAATCGCAAGAACTTTAATCACTCGTTGTAGGCACCTTACAAGGCAACCTAAAACTATCGCATTTTCTCAACAGTGTGGTTAAGAAGGCCCCCCAAGTTTTTGAAGCGCGTTCTATCGGTGCGCTCACTTCAGAGAGAGGACTTGTTCTCTGCATTTCTGTCCTTTTATTTCTTTCTTGATACAGTTCTGCATTATTAATTCCACTCGTTATAAATATTATTGTAATGGAAACATATCCCAGCTGTTAAAAATTTGAGCAATGCATAGATTTCTCACCTTTACATAACTTAAATCTGCAAAAGAGCTGGAAACAAGCAATCGCTTCTTTGATGTGCGTAAAGTTCCCCGCAAGTCGTTAAAATAGAAAAAAAAGAACTTGGGTCAGTGCCCCATCCCTACCATCGTCACTGTGCTTTTTTATTTTGAAAGTCGTTCGGAAAAGGAGGAGGAGGGAATTCCCTTTAATGAGAATAGAAAGGTTATCTGATCATTGGCTGATCAGATGAGCTCAGCTATGTTGCTTTCCACTCACTTCGCGGTACCTTTCAATAGTATTTGAGTCAAATAATTCTTTTGCATTTGGCGTGGGTGAGAAAATGGGTCTATTTCTTTCCATCGTCAAAAAAACATTTACCAGGGGAAGTACGAAGGTTGGAGTAAATTGGGCCATTTTCTTTTTCTTGAACTTCTGTATAGGTTACGCTGTCGGAGCTTAAACTCTCTGTAATTTGCTTGTAAAAACGATCGACGCTAACATTTCCTATAGGTCTCTATTCCATCGCTTTCCTATCGAGCACACCGGAGCATTTCCACAATAATTATAATTTACTAGACTGCCATCATAATCAAAAGGCGCACGTGTTAAAACAACTCAAAAGAAGGTTGCGGAGAAGCTGATATTCACTTCTTCCCATGACGGGCTTTCAATTAATGCAAGTTCTCAGTTATACAATGGTTCAGCGTTCAGCACTCGACATATGGAAGGAGTCAGGATGTCTTAAATGCAAAGAAATAATTCTGCTATGTGTGTTGCAGCAAACGTGCACCTATCCCTTCGCCTTCGGGACCGAGACTAAATGACGGAAAAGCGCGAAGTTCTGAAGGCCGTAAACTGTTCTAAAATTTCAGGGAAGCTAAATTACGTATGTTAATTCATTTTAGTGGGGCAAAAGAAAACTTTTTGTTATGTAAAAAGCAAATGATCTCTCACGTTTAGAAAAGTTCCATCTAAGCTAGAGAAACTAGCCAGAACGTTCAGGCCATGTTATTTTGTACCGACGGCCGTCAAGAAAACTTGATATTATCTTTGGAGAGAAAGTTACAAAATTGCATTAATATGTGAAGTGAAAAGCCAGTGAAAACAGCGGTGACTGCAGTGAGGGGCTCACTAAACTAGCGATCCCGAATGGAGTCTTGTATTGTAAAGAAGCTTAGCAACATCTGTACGGGAAACTAGTGGTCTTTGACGCACAGCGACGCGCAGCCACCAGGGATAGGCATACACTCCGTAAAGATGATCGATAAGTGGCATGAACAGTGAGACTTCCACAGCTTTGGAAGAGCATTACTGCGAAATGAATCTGTGCGGCATAAGCCAGATTAAAATGAAGATGTTCCTGTAAGTTGCTTCTAGCGTGTAAAATCATTTTTTTTTAGCGAGACAATGCTGCTAAGAGCAACAGGAACTCTATTACGACTAGAGGAATGCTCTGTCTACTCTTACTCCTTTTAGCGCGTGAACAAAAGTGACTAGAACGTTAGAGGCCCTCCCTGTCATTTTGGTGCGGCTACGCGGTTATTAGGCCTAATGGTGGCAAACGTAAAGGAATGAAAGAAAAAGGAAAAGGTAATGCAACTGGTGTCAGGGAGGAGTAGTGAATTTCGAGGAAGAGCCAGCTGGAGAACTCCGCACGTCTGGAAAGGCGACAAAAAAACTGACCCCGGAAATTACACTTATCCTGCCGGGGAACTTCTAGCGAAAAAGTTCGGTTCCAGAATATTGCTTTCGCATTCTACCTCCATCGAGCAGAATAGTTTCGTGAATCTCAGAAAGCTGCAATGTGCAGACGTTCGCACAAGAAGCAAACAAAATCTACTGTTCAAACTTGCACCTTAGTTCTCTTAGCGAGCTGTTTGCCGTCTTCTTTTATGCAAATCTACGCTGAGCTCTCGCCTCGCTTTCAAAAAATCAGATCATAATAAACACCTAAAAGAAAAATATTTTTTTTGCTCTCTTGAGCAATTCCGGGCGCAAGCTGCGGTACAAGAAGGGCAACTGTGCCCGTGAAAGCGTTTTTTGTATTGCTTTTCTGTATTCTCAGTGTTAGTTAAAAAGTTCGTCTGACGGCAGTGATGTCCTACCACGCTGTGTAATTTGAATCCAACACCCATACGCGATTGAGTGTCCCCTATTTCCGGATTTGCAAAAACCCAACACGCCACCGCCGGCAAGCCTGAAAGTGCGTGAATCCTAACCTGGTGCCTGTACACTCGAAGCTTACTTGTGGCGACGACAGTTCTATGTACTTTTGACAGTTTCTAGACCAAGCTTTTTCATCACGACCGATTTCGAAATGGTACATAAGTGGTGCACGAAGTGATAGAAGTTGTGCATTTTGATCTTTATAGCGAAAGTTGTTATAGCTTACATTAGCCACATAGCCCCGTATTCTACATGGATTCTACAGCGGGAGCCGTAAGACCTAAATTACTTGGTGATTTTTTTTAAATTCTATTAAATGGCCGCCACCTGCCAACCGTGAGAAGTGGTAGACGCCTGCCACGGTTGGCAGGTTACAAAGTAGAGAAGAGAGACTGAAGAGAATGGAGAGGTATAGTGAGAAAGGAGAGGTAAAGTGAGAAAGGAAAGAGAGAGAGGATGAGAAGCGAGGGGTGGCCAAATCAGATTTCGCTGATTAGAATTACCACGGCTAAGACTTCTCTTACGGCTGATGAGGTAGATTCTAAGGCCAAAGGCAAGGCGAAACGACTAAACTCTAGCTAAAAGAGAGCAGATGCTAAAGCAAAACAAGAAGAGCACGTAAGAATGCTAAAAACGCGCGACGACAGGTCAGAAGAATGATGGCTTCAGCTTTTTGTTATCGGTATTTCTTTGGTATGGTGTACCAAGTAGCTCCAAAATAAATTTATCTACCATAAGCCAGCCCGATGCGACAGAGTGGCTTGACTGATCCCAGCTACCTATTCAGGAGCATTCTTTTGAAAATTTTTTCTTTATTCTTTATTACAATCTTCTTTTAAGACATCGGGATTAATGACCTCCGGTCTGTGGATCGGCTTTCGTCGATCACAGTGACGTCATCAGTGCATCGTCTCCAAAGAAACCCAGTGGCGCAGGAAGCTTTAGAGAACACGGCACTTGGCCTGGTGACTTGTCTAAGCTGATTATACTGCTGTTGGAGGTTTGTTAATTAACTAATATTGCAACGTGTCTAAGTGGCGACGGCTTTTTGTTGGTCCGGCCGTGAATTTGCAGTCATCTGTTTTTTTTTTTTGGGTGACTCTTGGTGAATGGTATTGTCACTGTTGGTTTCAGGAAATGTTTAAAAACATCCTGGGCCCATGATTTTGAAATGTTGCAAATAATTCTTCATAACCAGGGTTCATCAGATACTGAAATAGATGCACTCTGAGCTAAAATGACCGAGCTAAATGCAATATGTGAAAAAAATGTCTGGCGGACCTGACGTTATTGACAAAGTGAGCGAGCGAGTACAGATTCTAGATCCCGTGTTCATCATCAGGCATATAATTTGGTAGAGTAGAACAGAAGCCGGCTCAATAATCTCTTTGTTTATGATGTCGCTGAGTCAAAGTGGAAATCAGATTCCGAGCTGAAGAAACCCGTTTTTGAGGATGTATTCAAAGAATCTTAGGTGCACAAGTGAACACTGTAGACAAAATTCATCCGTATTGGCAGGAAAAAGACGGCGAGTGATTGCCTGTAATTGCGCACTTTTATTACTCGCGAGAAAAACAGTGTGCTACAGAACTGCGGCAAGCTAGAAAAGGAAGCTCGATAAGTATGCGTCAAAACTACATAAAAGGAACAGCGGAAGCTCGATAGAAAAACTGTGGCAAAACAGTAAAAACGAAGAGAGCAAATGGCGTGAACGTAAAACTGTTACATGAAAACCTTAATATCAACGATGAAAATTGTCTTTACCGGATGGAGCAAGATAAGATTCAGTGACTTAAATTAGGACTGAAAATTATGCTAGCCGAAAAACGCTAGTCAAATATTTCAAGTAATATTTTTGAGGAAGAAAGCGAGTCGTTGCAGTCATGGGAGAGAATTTTACTGTTGAATGCCCGCAGCACAGCAACTAAAATAACTGATTTAGAGCATTTACTAATTTCTATGTTCATTAGTGCATTTTTTAACTTAAACTTCGTTACATAATGCCAATAGTGACCACCTTCGGTAACAGGCCCGAAACACAGACACCATGAAGGTAGACGGGACTGAGCGCCACTCACAACTGCTTTATACAAGTATGAAATAAGCTACCAAGCTATGTTGTAGAAAGTACAGCCGTGGAAAAATTTCAGTTAGGTTTCGATATATTTTTGCGGAAATGATGTGCAAATTTCTAATTCGTTTCATTATTGTACTTTGTTTGCAGTGTAATTGAAATTTATTTGTATTTGTTCCCTTTCCTGTAACGACCCTCAATGCAGAGTCACAGTATAAATAAATAAACAAAGGAATAAATAAATAAATAAATAAATAAATAAATAAATAAATAAAGAGGCTTCCGAAGTATACCTTCTTTAGCGTATCTAGATTCTTCATTTTATGCGGTGTATTCTCCCAAGACAGTAGAGGAGTGAAAAGTTGCTAGCCTTGTACTGCTGTGTCTTGTGTATAACTGTTCCTTTAATCCAGTACATGGAAAACAATTATTCTCCCCTTCGCATCTGATGAAATCTGGAGCCGTGTAGGAACAAAAAGAAGACGGAAATGGGCAGTGCATCGCACTACACGGCCCGTTTAGAGTACTGAACATCTTCATTACCATTGTTACTTTATACCTTTTTTTTGTTTTTTGCATACAGAAACACAAAGTTGGGAGATTAGAGCTTGATATGCTACCAGTAATTATTTCTCACAGCGCCAACACTTCCTGCCTGTTAACTTTGTAGTTTGCCAAATACCATTCTCTGGCTGAATGCAGCACCTTGTGATTGTTTGTGCTAAGATTGTTTCTGATTCTGTGTGTGCTGAAGAAAGAAGAGAAGAAGCGAGTGAAGTTGCATGAAATGATTTGGATATGTCGTAGATGCTCTTGTTTAATTCCCTCCCATCCTGTGTTTTTGTTCTATTGCGGCGAAGGCTGCGATACACTAGGAGAGATTCTAATCGCGACATAGCCGAAATAAGTGGACGAACATTGCCATCTCATCTGAACCAATAGGTGGCTTCACGTGAGCTGTGTTGCGTGAAGGCAACATGCAGCAGCCACCGACGAAACTTTTACGATAGGAGAGGGTGCGATAGCGGATATAGGGACAGATAACATCGTTACAGCAATAACCAGTCGGCTTTTTATTTGACGTGTATCATACTCCTCTGTAGTTCCACGGAATCTAGTAGAAATTTGTGGTTTTTAATATGTCATACCTCAGGAATTTCGGCTGAACGACGAAGAAGGGCCGATAGAAAGTGTTTAATCACACGGACGCCCGGGTATGCATGATGCGTTAGTGTTTGATGACATTGGATGTTGCAGACTTGAGATCAAATGGCTCTTGTCAGCTGTGAAACATTATTTATTTTTAATTTCTATAGCTATAGTTCAAAGGCCCCACATAGTAGCAATACTGCTTCTTTTCAATTTCATATATTCGTACACCACGTTGCAATTACGGTACCCACGTATACAATTCCATGAATTTCATATTGCGCTGCAAATTCATCGTCTTATTCATTTATTCCGTTCCTAATGCTGCGTAGACTCGACCTTTAGAGACTTCAATGAAGCAAGTGTTTGCAAGGTGCTGGTCGTGTTTGAGATTTGTAGACAACGTAAATGATATATTGAAAGCTCTTCTGGCTTAGCATATTTGCAGCATGTAAGACATGCGCAATTTAGCTGCCCGTACTCACGACAAAAGTCAAATATCTGGGAACTTGCAATGACAAGCCACCCCCAAAGCATAGAACTCACTAGTGCCCTCAACTAAACACCTTTATGTTCAGCGCTTCAACACAACCTTGACTTCATTATCGGGCCTCCTCAGTTCTTAACGCGCATCTTGTTTCCATAAACTCTAAAAGAACAGCCAGGCGCTTGCTTTTGTATCCCATTGATTAGATTAGGACGTCAAAAGAGTAAGTGCTGTGGGCTTTTCTTTACAGGGCGCTTTACATGGTATATTGATGCGTGCAGGCAGACGATCAGTGTGGCAATCATTGACCTTTTTTCTGTACCCCGCAGTGGCAGCCACAACATCAAGCAGTCTCCTCCCGCGGCTCCTGTAAGACCCTTTCGCACTCCTCTAAGATAAGCTGACAAAGGATGCCTCCGCCTGAAACTTAGTAGACTACTCCCCGGTGTGGACAACGTCTATATATATGTCACGTTCTCTGACTACCAGCGTTCTGTACTGCCAGGCTTGCAGCATTCAGTCTGGGCACTCGGACATCTCTCAGCAGTAGGCAGCGCACGTACGCACCGCGCCAGGCTTTCTCACGGATATGGTTCAGCTGGTCTTAAAGATTATCTCCGCTTCCTGTGTTTGCTTCAGTGCGCCCTTCGTGGTTGTGCCCTTTGCACGACACTGGGTCTTGTCCCAAGTTGTTTAGCATTAATTAGAATTAGCAGGTCACTCCCTTCGTGAAGGTGAGCATCTGCTGATGGTAACAAATTGCCAGATAGACTAAGAGGAGTTCCAGAGGCTTTAGTAATCATTTAATGAGGGCAGGACCGTCCAGCCTACAAAAAAAAAATTTTCAATGGCTTAGCTCCGCTATGCCAGGATATACGTACGGGGAGGTATGTTTCCCTGCTGAGCTAGTTGTGTGCGCTGTATGTTTAGCAATGAGAGAATTGTCCGCTTGAAATGTCCGGGTCGCAGATGCACTTTCGGAAACTCGAATGGTGTGATCAGTCACACGACGGGCCTTCACATCCTCTTCGGTTGGTTGCCGTTGACTGACGCCTTCCATAGGTTCCATCTCGGCGGCTATGCGGCGTCTATTACGCTCGGCTGTCTGGCGTCTCCGTTTGGCAAGGCGTTCCTCTCTCTGTTCGGGCATCTCCGCTACTTTCTTCGCCTTCTGACGCTCATTCTCTCTTTGTTGAGTAGGCAACTGCCAGGCGACCTCATGATCAGAAGAGTAAATGTTCTCTTGTCTATACCGCAGTTTAGCAGCGGCTGGACTCGCCTTCTGTGCGTCCGTATAAAGCGTTGCGATACAGCCGCCGATTACATCTCCGCTTTTTATACGCAATGCCGCGCATGCGACGACGCGCGGTTAGTGTGATGAACACGGTGTGACGTCATGCCAAACGGCGGCGATTGCGAGCCGCGCAGTGTGACGTCATGCCAGATGGGGCTTCGAGCGCGCAAAGCACAGTAACTGTCTCACATATCTCGGTGGACACCCGAACCGCGCCGTAAAGGAAAGGATGAAGGAGGGAGGGAAGTGACAAAGCGTGCTGCACACCCACTCCTCCTCCCCGGTTGCCATGGTAACGGCGCATGCGCACAACTTTCCTCCCGCATGTACCATGGTAGCGCATGCGCACAGATGGCGTCTCGCCTGTACCACGAAATGATCGACTGGTAGCCTAGTGTAGCTCCCGCTACAAAAAAAAAAAAGATTCCCCCGTTCAGGCGCTGCACTCTTAAGAGGTCAAAGGCCCCTTTCCAACTCTCCCCGGCGGCTAAGCGATACTGGAAGGACCGAAATGCTTTTTTCGGCAAAGCCCGTTTTCTTTCTACACAGGATGGGGTTCAAGAACTCAGTTTTCAAGCATTTCATCCCAAATGTGCAGAACCCAAAGACAGGAGAAGGCTTGGATTCATTGTATCGCCGGCGGGTACCCGTCGGCCTTGGAGATCTAACCTCACCCACCCGCATACAGGGCCGATGCTCAAAGCATTAGGTCACCGCTGAGGTGGCCATGGCAGAAATCATATTGGGCTACTCAAACTGGGATCAAATATCTATTTTCTAAGCATACCACAACAGGGAAGCCCAGCCCCAGGCCAGAGGAAAGCTTGTACCCATTGAATAACGGAGGGGTACCCGGTGATACTGGAGATTTTACCCCGCATCACATGCATGTGGCGCAGAAAGAAGGTATTGCAAGACATTGTGGTGTCATGTCCTCTGGTTTTCATGTAATAATTACATTTTAAAAATAAATCATTGCTCCCCAGCAGTGCACTCATGCGCGAGGATACACGCATAATTTCGTATCCATGCGAGCTCCTCGAGCCCAATAGGGATGTGCGTACAGTCCAGATTAGCGTTAGTTTATTGGAAAATACTACACCCCCCCACGCGAAAAAAAATATAGAATTGTGCTTAAGTACTCCTTAAGAGTACTTACTTAAGAGTACTTAATGCAAAGGCAAAAGCTTTTTCCTGTCCCCCTTCACCCTTCATTTTTCATTTTCTTTTATAATCTGTAATTTTGTTTTTCTAATCTTGCAATTATTTGTTTTTACGTTTTGTTTATTTTCTTTAATTTCTGTTTTTATTTTATCACATATACGTTGCTTAAGAACTGCTGCTTGTTTAACTTTGACATCTTTGTTTTATTTACCACAGAGCTTATGATTGACAGTTCGTGCGGACAACTTCCGTATACGCCATTGATGAGCCAAAAATGGCTTTCGCCTTTAAAAAAAAAAAATAGGCGCGTCGTATCAATCTGCGGCGCCCCAAGCGACTGCTGCAGAAATAGATACCCCCAATACGTCCCTGTCATCTGGCACGCATGTCTTAGAGGCTTATGCAAAGAAGCATTTGATTATATGCTAGTTATCTCGCAGTAATCGCGACAATAACAACAGCGCTGATAAAAACTGGCTCTAATTTCATGCTCCGCCACATGTTCTTACACCAGAACAGCTTGAGCGGCAGGTAGGGCAGTCCAGTCTTGAGGACGGCGTTGCCTGGGAGGTTGCCCATGTTTCCTATGACGAGGCTGTGCCGGCACCAGCTATGCGACCGCCCTCTACGGCCGCCGCAATTGCCCGCCTAGCCCTGTACCGCGACCTTCCCCGCAATGGTATGCGGTGCGTTGTCTCACGCATCCTTCATCTCCTTCAGCCGTTTCCCCTCACGTCTTAGTTGCTTCCGCTTAGTTTGCTCCCGTTTGCTCACCAGCGCTGTTGCTCTTATACGAAGCGGTGCATTCGCCATTTGCATCGGATCAGCGTTCCACCCATGACCTCCCACCCCAATGTGGGACTGTTAAGCGCCCTACTGCACATACTGGCTCCGAATCATGTCAGCATTACCTCGCACCCCCTCGTTCTTTACGCCGTCACTCCAGGACATTCCGGATTTTCCTGCATACAACTGTTACCGGACAACGTCTTCGGCGTCTCGTTCCAATCTTCGCAAGCACAGACCACTGCGAAGCAGCCATGCCCGGCCAACCATTGTATGGCCTTGCATGGTCCTTTAGACCCATTTGGGCTGGTCAAGTAACTTTCTGTGCATTCATGTATCGTCAGTTAAAGGTGACCATGCAACGGGATTTGCTAGTTATGTAGCGGAGCACTTAAGTCACGCTTTAAGCCCTCAGTCTATGTAACGTGGATAGAACCTTTCACCTCAGCTTTCCAGACCATTTGATTCCTAGGGATAACCTAAAAGCGCCACTATAAGGCCGAAAAGTAAACCACGTTTGCGTGGTTACTTTTGGCAAAGAGGGTCCACGCGCGTCGTTTAACCGCGGTATGCTCCCGAGATGCAGATGTCTCTCGCATTTCTTACGTCTGCACTGAGCGATCAGTACACAGCCTATTTTTGTCGATGCTTTTTTTTTCATCAAGGTTATAACAAGCAGGGCGGCTTCCGTGGCAGCCAGCTACTATAACAAAGACGGGAAACATGCGGCCTTCAATAGCTGCCTCCGTAAAACAAGTAGCAGTGAAGTTCAGCCAGCAGAGCTCATTTAAAATTGTCACTCGAATTAAAGCGCCCCGATATTCTCCAGCAACGTAGTGTCGATGAGATTAACAGAACAGAGGAGAATGAATGCGGTATAATTACAAGCCGATTAAATTACTTGCCATTAGGGGACCTTTTTCACGCCCGATGCTGGACGGGCACAACGAACCGAAACCGCGCGCATTGAGCGAGGCAATCGTCTCCTCATTGGCTGAGCACGTATGTTCCCATGGTACACGCCGCGCAGAGACTATATCGTCGACCGTTTAATTGACGAAGAATTCTGGATGCGTCGCAAACACTTGCAGCGCTTCTGCGGGAACATCATCATTAGAGCGTACAGTTTATGAGGTCCACTGGTCTCTGCCACAGGTTTCGGAGACAAAAAAAAAACACTCACTTTATCCCGCTCATAACATAAGCGCAATGGGCGTACCGTTTCACGTGGCGTCAACATTCAGCCGATTATTTCATGCTGAAGTTGGCGCTGGTCACTCGTCGTACCTTAGTGGCAAGCTTCATTGATTTATATTTTTTTATTGTGGGAGTGGTTTCTTACAACAATGTGAAGAACAGCACCCCGAAGCAATTGAAAACAAACTGATCGAAAGAAATACCTTGCGCCTTCAGATTTTGTAGTTGAAGAGATCCCACACTACGGAACAAATTGAGGGAGTTGCAAAAGTAGAAAAAAGGAAATATCCGCAAGAATTTTTACACTAGTGGTTTTCTGAGAAGCAAGTAGCTGAGATGAAATAATTCAGAATATAGTGGGATTCGTGATCCTATGCTTCAGCTCCACCTTTGTTCCACAGTTTTACATTGACTCGCTTTCCAAATCTAAAAAAAGAAGCTTAAAAAGTGCAATAATACAAGTAATTGGAGTTTTTCATTGAAATACTTATGGAAGAAATATTTTCTACCTATTCAGCAAGGCTTTTCAATTGAGAAAAAAAACCTGTAAAAGAAATTAAGGCTGCTCAAATGCTTAAAGCTATTTTTCTAAGTTCGTGTTTTCGGTCCAAATTGCACCTTTAGGAAAATTTTTACGCTGCTCGACCAAAACTTACTCTGAGGACGCCTTCTGTAAGAAAACCTTGCGGGAAGAAAATTAGGTACTCATAATACTGAGCTGTTAGGTTTTTATAGATAAAGAAGTCAAATTTTGAAACAGAAGTTACAGCAAAGAAATCACAGTTGCTTTTGAGTCATGTGATTTTAACCGTTTATACGGCAGAACTTGTATACGTTCCTCGCTGCATATATAATGAAATATTGCACTCAGAAAAACTCGGCAAATTAAGGGACTTTCAAGCCATGTAATCAACTGGTTTTGCAAAAAAAAAACTCTACCATTGACTTCATAAAAAGACCTCAAATATGGTACGTATCTGTACCTGGGTCTTATTGTTGCATACTTAAGTTTCGGTAGAGTGGAAAATTGATTGAAAAAGTATTATGAGGAAGTTGACTGATGGTAAAGGCTGAAATGCTCAGCAAATCTTCCCTGAAAATCAGCTGCTGTAGTTCCCTACTAGTGTCACGTGTCTTACTTTTTGTTGTTCTTAAGCTGCCATTTGTGAATCATTTGTTCTCGTCGTTTACCAATGAAACAACGCAAAAGAAACAAGCTGTACGAATGAAACCGGTGTAAGAAAAACGTGGACATCGGAGCATGAGTCTTCGGCTGAGTGAAATCAATGCACAGCTTTTCCGCAGCCGCCTTCTCTCAAGGTCACCAGTCAAGTTTCACGTTCGCTGCTTTTTTGTAGCGCGACACACAGACTCCAAAAGCGAGCAATGCGGAAGGCGCTGAGCAAGGGCAGCCGAGGCGAACTGAAACCTTGCGCTGTTGAAAGCAACAAAGCGCATTTTCTGAACCGCGTAACAGCTGGTAAACACGTTGTCCGTATCAACAGCAACAATAATTCAACTCGAGAGCGGGTTTTTTGGCACGCAGCGGCCGTATAAAAGAGCGTCAACGTTCGACCAGTGTTAGAGGCGCTCAAGCACTCGCCGCTGTAGACATGATCGTTCAGGTAAGTTGTGAAGAGTGTTAAGCCAGCCGCAGTTCGGCAAGCGGCCGCCTTTATCGAACGACGTGCGGCAAAAATGGCTGGCGGGGACCTTTTGGCAGTGATATGGCATGCGCACGATAACACGGCGCACTGATGTAATAGTGAGAACACTTATAAAATGAAACTGGGAGAAGTCGATCCCGGCCTACGCCACTAACTGTAACTGCCTTAGCCAATTTATCTTACAGGACTTTAATCTTCAGTACAGCTGCGAATCTGACTGTCGACTACTAACTGCCTACTCGGTGCCCTATAACGGAGGGCAGCTGATACGGCAAAAAATTCTCAAAGCATGAACGCTGTCATCGTGATGTGTATTTTGAGGATAACAAGCTTGTCAAGCCCCCTCAATATTTCAGTACTATACAAAACACAGCATCTGATTCGGGAACTATGACAATGATGTGTGGGATCTCGCGGTGATAGGTTGCCTTTAATGATTCTCAACCACTTTCCTTCTTTCTCAGCTTACAGCGCTCCTGGCGATGCCAGCCTTGGTTTTTGCCGGCGGATACGGTGGTTACGGGCACCATGGAGGCTCCAGTAAGACCTACAGGAAGCAAAATGTGCGTAGAATTTTTTGCAGTAATCAGTGTTGATATAAAATGCACTTCAGCCAAATTCACTCCATTCAGAACTTCGATCAGTATTATTCATCCCATGGCTCGGAACTTTGTCAGAGAAAGAAAGCTCTAGTGGAGGGAACGACGAGAAATGATTTTCGAAAGATTTACTCTAAACATCAAATCTTGAGCTTGTATTTTTCGCCCTCTTTTACCCGTCGTTCAAGTTCTTGCCACCTTATCTAAAAGGAGCCAACTTCGATCTCACAATGCTCGTCGAAAGTGGTTGCTTGAGGAAAGCATCAGATTTTAAGTCAGCCTGTGTTTCAGTTCCTACTCAGCAGCTAACATTATTGTTCATGCAGTCAGCAACCTTTCAGCCCCTATTGGGGTTTCGTGCCGCAGGTTCAGAACGGTTCCTTTACTCGACTGGTAGGGACAGCTCAAGTAGACAACGGACGACTGGAAGATATGGACGGTACGCAGCGGAGATGAACAACAGTCATTAAGGATTTAGTTATTGCTAGTCATTATCATTCTGAGACGCCGCGGTGGCTCAGTGGTTATGGCACTCGGCTGCTGACCCGAAAGACGCGGGTTCGATCCCGGCCGCGGCGGTCGAATTGCGATGGAGGCGGAATTCTAGAGGCCCGTGTACTTTGCGATGTCAGTGCACGTTGAAGAACACCAGGTGGTCGAAATTTCTGGAGCCCTTCACTACGGCGTCCCTCATAGCCTGAGTCGCTTTGGGACGTTAAACACCCATAAACCATAAACCAAACTATTCTTTCGCTGTTAGCACAGTAGCAAGTCGTCAGTGCCGCGTCCGGTCCTGACCATTTTTTATTTATTTCTATTTGAACTGTTTCTTTGTGCCAGACATGAAGAAATAAATTTACCAAAAGAATCTAACCATTTATTGACGTCCTCTCTGTCCAGGACCACGGCCACTACAGGTTCGGCTACGACATCGTCAACGGCTACGGGGCCGTGAACGGACGCCACGAGACCGGCTCCGCGTACGGCCCCGTGCACGGCTCCTACTACCTGGGGGACATCGACGGCCGCCACCGACAGGTGCACTACGTGGCCGACAAGTGGGGCTTCCGCGCCGTCGTCAAGACCAACGAGCCGGGCACCAAGACCAGCCTGCCGGCGGCAGCGCCGTACCTGTCAGCCCACGGCAAGGCAGTCCCCGCCTACGGGCACGGTGGATACGGACATAGTGGATATGGTGGATATGGCGGATATGGACACGGTGGATACGGCGGATACGGTGGATACGGAGGCTACGGTGGACATGGTGGATTTGGTCACGGTGGATACGGGGGCTACGGTGTTCGGGGCTGAACAGCCGCCGTGCCCAAAGGTGGGACATCGAGTCGAGGGCTCTGATTCCTCCACCCGCTCTACATCGTGCGTTAAATGGTGATTTTAAACAGCTCTCTGAGCATCGGCCTGAGGTATTTCTTTGCACTACACGAACTTTTCGGATTTGCCTGAGAAATTTGTGCGACATAAAGAGATCAAAGAACTTTCCTGACTGGGATGAGAGCTGGTGTAGAATATGGTTCACTTTTGACGGTCAAAGTACCCGGTAGCCACTCTTATTGCTTTTTTTGCCACTTTTTTTACTTAACGCTGAGAATCTGAGAAACCAAACGAGAATTATAAGCACGAAGCCATGCACTTGCTCCTGAGGCACTCCAGAAGAGCAGAGCTTATTGTGTCCGTGCTGTATGGGGAGGAGTGTAAAGAATTCACTGGGAAACCTAATACCAATATGTGTTCGTAATGCAATAGCACCAGCAGTTCTTGTTGCATTTGCCGGTAAGGGCTTGTACTTCTGGTCTGATAACGTCACATTCCTCCAGCCAATGGGAATGCTCCCACCTGGTGCGGCCACTTCTATCCAGCGGAAGGGAGACTCCTATCACACGAAGCGCATTTTGGCCCCATGTAGGCTTCTAATGCCATCGCAATAATAAATGCACGAAAGTTACGGCTCTGTGTTCTTTCCCTCGCTCAACCACGCCCACCAGCCCGAGACGGCTTAAGTGACTTGAGTTGTAGCGGCGGCTGTTTCGCCTTGTAGAGTCATGGGCAAAGTTTGCGACATGCAGGTTCGAGGGAAAAAATATTTCTACGCAGTCGGGCAAAACAGGTTAAAAGAAAGCACTGAATCTCAAAAGGACATTCATGCTGCAGCCACTGGAATTATAACAGCTGACCGACTAGGCAACGTGCAAGTATTTTAAGGCGAAAGCCTGACTTGCTCCACTGGGCGAAAACCATCTGTGCGTGTGCTAACACTCGGAGGAACCCATAAAATATGGCGTCCTTACGCAACATGGCAGGCGGCGGTGAAATTAATGTTTGGTCGGGCGAGGTGTCTTGAGAAGAGTAACCTGGATCGTACATTGTCCGACCGGTGGCAGCACCTGCCATCCAAGGGCTGTTACGCATCGCTTCACTTCTACCTGCCAGTTAAATTAATGACTGATCGCGAGAGGTTGCTCGGGAAGCGCAAGTAGCTTCGCACAAACACCACTTGTGGTGTTTGGTAGCACCTGCCATCGCAGGGCAGTGGCGTATCCCGTAACCGCTGCACTATTGCGCAAAGGGAGTGATGACTCCCAGGGACCTATGGACCTAAAGTTGATACTGACCTCATGCAGTCGGTCGGCGCATCCGAATGCAACCTGATGCTCCTGCTGGTGGGGGAGGGAGGCGCGGTAGGGTTGCGACTGCCTTCATGAAGTTAGCGCGCAGATCAGAAGGTAAGTGGCGCCGTCGTGGCGGCGGCGGAGTCATGCAGAGGTAGAACTGCCGGCTGCGAGGTATCGGGTACATAATGCCGCTGCGCGCTGCGACTGCGTGCACAAAGTGAAGGTACGGGCTTACGCCCTCTCACACGTAAGCAGTCTTAAGTACCTGTGCCGACTTTTAGTTTGTTTCTGCGAATCCGCATCCCGCAAACTTCAGTCCCTCACCGTACTTTAAATAGCATTTTAATAATAATAATTGGTTTTTGGTGGAAAGGAAATGGCGCAGTATCTGTCTCATATATCGTTGGACACCTGAACCGCGCCGTAAGGGAAGGGATAAAGGAGGGAGTGAAAGAAGAGAGGAACAAATAGGTCCGTAGTGGAGGGCTCCGGAATAATTTCGACCACCTGGGGATCTTTAACGTGCACTGACATCGCACAGCACACGGGCGCCTTAGCGTTTTTCCTCCATAAAAACGCAGCCGCCGCGGTCGGGTTCGAACCCGGGAACTCCGGATCAGTAGTCGAGCGCCCTAACCACTGAGCCACCACGGCGGGGCATTTGTGTTGTGTGTAGCCCGAACTGAGTAGTGCTTGTATGTCCGCGCTTCACTCTTCGAGTGTGATACTCTTTCGGAGTCTGGTTGGCTCTTCATGTGCAGAAAAGGGCTATAAATCTGCTTGTGAATTGCTTTTTAGGTAAGGAAAGATATGGTAATTGTCTCAGATCTCTGTGGACACCTCAACCGCTCCGTGAGGGAAGCAATGGAGCAGAGACCGAAAGCAAAAACACAGAAAGAGGTGCTGTAGTGCAGGGCTCCGTCATAATTTCTACCACCTGGAGACCTTTATTCTGCACTGGAGTCGCACAGCACACGGCCGCACTGTGTTTTTCACCTCCATCGAAACGCAGCCGCCTCAGTCGAAATCGAACCCGGGTGCTCCTCCTCAGAAGCCGAGAGCCTTTAGCGATCGAGCCTCCGCGGCGGGTTTGTGCCAGTGCTAGCGTCCTCGACCCTTGCATCCGCCAGACCGAACTCGCCTATAAAGGGTGACACAATTGGAAAATAAATGAAATTAAAAACAAATGCTTGCGCCGAGACGCCGATAACAGGCGATGATTCTAAGCAGAGATTTTCGCATACGCTGTCGTTGCTGGGACCAATTTTTCCAGGCTGACAACCATGCTTGTGTTGTTCCTTGTGTATGCACGAGATGAAAACACTGAACAGCAAGCATGCATTCCTGCAGTGAGGTAATCTAGGTGTAGCATTTATTAGACCGTATTTTTATTGCGAAAGCAATACTGCTCCAGGTTTCTGCTCTTGGCCGTCGTCCCGGAGAATTAACCATTGACCTTTAGCGTGACCTATGTGTGTCGTCATACCAGCTGTGGAAAAGCGGGGCCCCAACTCGGCCCGTCGCGATCGTCCCAGCGAATCCTCCATGCTGCAGCTGCGCGCCGCTGCCGCGAGGGGTGCTCGCTCTACGTGACGTCATGCCAGCTGTGGAAAAGCGCCCCCCCCCCCCCCCCCCCCAACTCGGCTCGTCGCAGTCGTCCCAGCGAATCCTCCACGGTATGTCGGATGATGTGTATAAGGTGAAGCTGCAACGACGTGCTGCAGCTAAGAAGTGGCGGCATGCGGAAGAAACGGATGAAGAGCGGGAACAACGTTTAGCTAAACGGCGTGCATATTGTAGTCGTTATGGAGAGCGCGAAAGAGACGCAACAACGACAGAACGAAGCGAGCAAGAGACAACGCGCTCAAGAGACGCCAGAAGAACGCACCGCAAGATTCGAGAAGCGTCGTAACGCAGATGCGGCTAGAAGTGACACCTCCCTTAGTGACTCTTCAACTGCGGAAGAGACCGCTTTGAATTCTTTCGCTTTCGCAATTCGACTTGGGTTAACCAGGGCTAAACCACAGACAATTTTTTTTCTGCCTCTTGCGTCTGTTTCTATCTGCCTTGCTTTAATTGATGGACATGATGTCGCTTTGAATTTTTATGTACTATCGGAGATAAAAGTGTCCAGGACGCGGGAAAAACGACGTAGGCGCATAGATGCCACGCCTGCAAACAAATATCTTGTTTAACTGCACCAAACTCGAGCGGGTGAATGCGGCTACCACTTCCAAAAGTTTGGCTTGGATGAACAGCCTAATAACAGAGCTATCTGCTTTTGTTCCAGGTCACGCGTCTTGGAGACTTTTGTCCCCTATAGTACTATAACTCCTCTCACGGTTTAACTGCAAATGTCAATTTGCGCTACTCTGTTCACTGTTTGTATGCAGAACTCGCTCGTGCGTTTGTGGTACTTGAACAAAAATGAAAATAATCTGCAAAAATGCCCAACAAAAATACGATGAGTGCATGACTCGCACAAAAGCAACGAAAGTGAACGCTTTCATCAATTTGAGGAAACAAGACGCTACCGGGAATAATAAAGCAATACATCGAGTTAGGCTGGTAAGACATTTCAATTGGCTGGGAGTCAGTGGGGACGCCCAGACACCGATTCCAACAGTGGCTAACCGAAGTGCTCCTGCGAGAGTCATCCCGTTCGACATCGAAATGGACCCTGTTTAGCTCAGATAACCACGGTGCCACTAATCATCGAACATCCGTGGCGTGCCGCTCTATTTTTACTGTGGGTTAATGTTGCTGATGTTTATTTACCAAAAATTAGTTACATAGTAAAAAAACCTGTCCGCACAAGCATTGCTGCTTTTTTTCTGAACAGGGCAGCACAGCAAAGTGGCAAAAGCAGTTGTACTACACATTTCAAATGAACGCATATTTATATTCCCACAGCACATCAGACCATTGCTGAAGAAAAACAAACAGCCAAAGAAAAAGAAAAACACACAGTCAGCTTTCAGCTGCCGCGGTGGCTGAGTGGTTATGGCGCTCGGCTGCTGGCCCGAAAGACGCGGGTTCGATCCCGGCCGCGACGGTCGTATTTCGATGGAGGCGAAATTCTAGAGGCCCGTGTGCTGTGCGATGTCAGTGCACGTTAAAGAACCCCAGGTGGTCGAAATTTCCGGAGCCCTTAACTACGGCGTCTCTCATAGCCCGAGTTGCTTTGGGACGTTAAACAAATGTAAACAAAATCAAACCAAACACAGTCAACTTTACGATTAATGTTCAATACTTTTACAGGTGGCTTTCACAAACTTGCAGGTGGCCGATCAAAATACCCAGATTTATTTAAACCTTTTTTACCTTATCTCCCACCTACAGAACGCTGATTAGTTAAGAAGAAAGTGCACAGTAAAAACACGCACACAGATTTAAATTGTTAGGCTCTGAGCTCATTGCTGAACTGGACTCCTTGCCTTACATACAGACGCTGTTGCTACTTCAACAGGTAACTGATTAAAATAGACTGGAATGTAATACGCTCTGGTCCTTTTCCCTTAGTATGAAGACAATCTTGGTAAAACAAATCTTTCCACTGCGCGTAATTCTCGTTGTTTAGCACTCTAAAAGTAGCACTCCAGACTGGGCTGAGTAGGTCCGAGCTGAGGTTGAGAAGGCAATGGTGCATGGGGCAACGTTTGCCAGGCCAGCGAAGCACATGCGCCGCTCGAATTCCGCGGTGGCACCACACACCGACACCCAAGGGCCAACAGAGGTGCTCCTGCGAGCTTCTGTTTCGAACGACATGGAAGGCACTAGCTTGGGAAGCCACGGTGGCGCCACTCACCGACACGCCACGCTCGGACACGCAGCTGTGGGAAGAGGCTCTCGTAAGGAGAAGCAGCTCTGGCCAACCTGGGCTCCCCACCGCGCATGGTAATTCCGAACCCTCCCATAGCCAGTCTCTTACCAGCCAAGTAGCCATTTAACAGTGCCGGTGAGGCTGGTGGGTCCTCTTATAGAAGCAAGGTCCGCAATAAATACGCAACTCATTCCAAGCCTCTCTCTCTCTCTTTCTTGGGTCTTCCCAGCGGTTGCAGCGCCAGTCGAGCACGCTACGCTGAGCTTCATTTATCTTCCTCTGAGGCTCGTAAGCACCAGTTGTCGCTCGTGTAGCTGCGTCACTTCAATTTGAACTCGGTTAATTCGAAAACCACATTTATTGGAAATGGCGCTTCCTCTCCGTCAGCATCCGGCGCATTTGAAAAGTACTCCATTTGATTCGAACACCTCATAACTCGAAAGAAATTTCCGGTCGCTTTCGAGATCGAATTATCAAGTGCTGACTGTACGGTACTACGTCCACAAAGCGACCGCGGCAACTTGCAACCGTGTGCGGCGAGCGCAACGCTGAGCAAAAAATAAAAATAAAGTGAACTCTCCAAACGAAGCGCCCCTTCGCACGCCAAAGTACAATAACGCGTTAGTATACATACTATGAAAGCTGAAGCGGTGATCGGGGCCGCGAAGAATGAAGGCGCCGTGAGGGATGTCTAGTATATACCCGCTGCGAAAAGTTCAGAGCTCCGCAGGGTTTGGTTCTGTAGGCCACGCCGTGTGTCTCGTTATGCGTCGCCAACGTTCCAAATTTCTTGAATGCAAGACGAGCTGTGATTCGCAGGTAAGGACTTCCACGGACACTACAAAAGCCCTAACACACGACCAGAGCAGAACTCTCTGGGCTCTGAACTTTTGTCAAAGGGTGTGCCAAATTGCGAATGCCTGTCGTCTCATCAGTTTCAGCGAATTTGCTTCAGTCTCCTGAATAGGCGACTTTATGGAGACTGTTGCAACCTCCTATACAAACAGCTTCACGGTCATGCACGTTCCAATCCAGTGTAGCTAGAAACTCGAGGCCCCTCCTCCTGAAGCGAATAGCGCACTTCTGGCTTTAAGCGCTCTACAAAGAGGGTGAAACAAACCACCGCCAAGAACTGCATTCGAAGCGAGAGCATTGTAGCAAGAAGCAGACTTGCACCTTTTCCCTTGCGGAAGCGTTCAGAGCCATGGCATGTATTTTTTCTCCCCCCCGAGCTTCACTTCCTGCTTTAATAAGAATTCATTGCAGGCGCAGATGAGAGCTCCCTCGCATTGCCACGAAAAGCGCGCTCGTTGAAAATGGGTCCCTCGGGCCGCGCCGTTGGAAGTGCACCCACCAACATGAGTGCAGGACAATGTCTGCTTTCCAAGACAACAGTTATGTCTACTGCGCGGCCCCACATTTCGACAAAAATGGGCCCCTATACAGGAGTTCGTGTGGGCGCCACAGAACTATCCTCAACAAACTATGTGAATAGGGCACTCGTTCACTGTACGTAGGTACAAAGGAAGGTCTTCAGGTGAACCCGGATGTTTTAAAACTTCGCGGTGTGGTGGCGAGGTTGGTTACGAAGGAGACATTAATATGCAAACTGCTCTTGGGAACACTTTTCGAGTGTTCATCGTACCAAATAAAGGGCATGCCGTTTGACTTGTGCGATAATGGCAGCTGCGTGTGAAAAGGATATCAAAAGTTTCTTCAAGTCCGCTTAGAAAGGCATTTTGCTCGCATAGAAAGCCAGTGCGCCCATGGCCGGACATTTTTATTGTGAAATGCGCGAAAATTTGAAGCCGAATGAACTTTCTTACGTGCTATATTCGCCTGAGCTATCATGTGTGGGCTTTATTTGCTGCCGACAGTTGCCCTGTGAATGCAAATCGGGCGAGAAGAAAGAGAAATATATGGAAACGCAAAAATAAGCATAGGATTTGCATGAATTTTGCAGAAAGGACTGATGATCTATCCGTGACCAAAATTAGAAATAAAATACTCGCATAAAGTGTTTTTCTTTATGAAAACATGAAGCAGACAGCGAAGATAAAAGAGGGCGCCAAAACTAACCATGCCATGTTGTTTTCTTTCTCAAAAAACGATAGACGAAAATTTCAGCACCATTTTAGATTTTTCAAATCGCAGTTCGAAGGCTATAGGCTGTGCACAAGAAGCTTTTCAAGCACCCGCAAAGAGGTGAGAGAAGGAAAAGGACCAATCTTTTACCACTAAGCCGTTGCCTCCCGCAGCTTCACGAACACCAAAAGTGCGCAGTCAAGTAGAGGCGGGTACGGAGTGTGGGAAGGGATTGCCTCCACACCCCTCAGTAATCCGCTAGCTTATTTTGCTTTGTCTCCCGAAGGAGCACTAATGGGCGTGCGTCTGTCTTGCCAGGAACACAGCCAAGAAAACCAACGTGGGCCTGGTCTCTCCGTGGATAATCCCTTGGGGCTCCATTCGTCTCCCTCCACCCTCCCATTTCCAGCGGCGGGCACTTCTCTGGCGTCACTGGTTTTCCCAGGCACGTTGAGATGCTTCTTCCCGCCCTCCCGTGAAGACACAGTGCGGGAAACGGCTAAAAGAAAAGAGCCATTTTTCGTAGTTTTTCCCATTGCTTTCTACACGTAGTACAACTAATGCTGGGAGCTCCTGCGGCTAGACGGGGGAAATTTTAACGTTTTGGCTGCTTGCGATCACATCTGTGCTTTTATTTCTCACTTAAGAGTACATTCTTTTTTTTTCTTTTAGAGATGCGACGGCGTCCCTTCCGTTTTTTTTTGTTGATGCGTTGTTGATAGAAAACACTGGTTTAGGTGTCAGCTGTGGTGATTAAGCTTCCATTCTGCTGCAAATGAGGCCCCTTCTTGTTCCAGTACTCTTAGCTTTACTGTTGGTATTAATGATACGATGGCGGATCACATCAGATCAAATCATTTATTTTCTTGTATTTCGGTGTCAATAACGACATCGCGTATTCGACAAAAGCCTTTGGGGATGACATTTAGGGGCCGTTTGGTGTAAAAATACCCGCACTCTTAGGCTCTGAGGCAAGTTAAAGAGATTTGTTGTGTGGGTTTGTTGGGTTCTTAGGTTTTTTGTAGCATAAGCGGCTAAGTCTACCTTGCGCCAAACGCAGGGTTAAAAATGTCTGTTGTTCAAAAAGACAGCAGGCATTTTAAAAATTTACTATTTGTGTAAGCAATTCCTTTCTTTCATGAACTTTACACAGTACCTTTAAATGCATTCGTTTTTGCAATAATCTAGCGTGAAAGGGAAAGTTTTGATCGCAAAAAAGAATTATCTCTTTTTCTCACTTTCTGATAGCTGATTTTAATGGACTGCGTTTCAATGCTAAGACAAGGAAAGTTCATAGAGCTGGCTTTTGGCCCATCTTGCTTACAGCTTTCACGGGGTTCTGAGCTCGGCTTCTCGCCTACCTGATGTACAAGTACAAGCCCTCAATAATGCATTGGACAGAGAATTCAAAATGACGGGAAGTGCAAAAAAAAAAAACTAAAGGGCCCTTAAAATAATATGTCCCCGAGCTCGAAATCCGATCATTCAACGGCTTGTTTGAGCGCGGAGATCTGCCTTCTGAGACTTCACGGACAAACCTAATTTACATGCGCATTCCCTTTACTGAGCATCTTAACATTATTCTAAGCACTCCGCGTACATTCCAGCCTCTTACAGCCTCTTACGTAGCTGCCTCTCCACTGAAAAAGAAAAGGATGGTCGAACGGTATCCCCGGCGAGCGTCAGAGGCTGAAGGACAGCCACGGAAGGTTTGATGTGATGAGGGCCTCGCTTTCGGGCGAGAGGTTGAGACAGTGCCTGACGCTTCTCGCGTCCGTATTTTACGCATTGCATCATTCTTTTATTTCAAGTCCCCTTTGACGGTTCCTTGCTTCATACTTGTTTCTGGGTAGCCAAACTAACAGCTCTTTTTGTCAACACAGCTCCTTCTCCCGCTCATCTTTCTCTCTCGCCGCAAAACTTTACCGAGCCTTACCGCGTTCAGTGGCGACAGCAGCCTTTAGGGCACCAAGCGCATTGTGAAATTTGTGAAGCCTACTGGCGCAACCATTCACTCAGGGTAGCTTAGAGTGATGAAGGAAAGATGATTTCCTTCAAGACTTACGTAATACCTGCGCCGTAGCCTTAGAGTGCAGCAAGATATTTTAAGCATGGCCGCTCTGAATTATATCACGCATCTACTGCCTTGTCAAACAACACATCGTACTGGGCGAGGTCATTTCGAAAGGTGTGCAGTGAACTTGAGAGTTTTAAAAATGTCGTCGTTTTTCCCCTTCAAAGAACGATAGCAATCGATACAATTGACGTGGCTCATTGAAATAAACTTCAAAACTTAGAGAAACCTTACACTGTGACAATGCCGCGTGATATGTTCGTGCAAAAGAATGGATTTGATGCGTGTTTTATTAGGTGTCAAATTAGGCTGATCACGAAGCCATAATTTTTGAAATTAAGGCTAGTAGGCGTCCAATTATTACTCCGAAGAAAAGTTAACATATATCGCAATTGGGCTTGCGCAGTAGTTGTGTTATTTATTCTTTTTATGTGCAGGCATATTACCTAATATTCATATATTGCTCACAATTTGCATTTATGATTTAGCAGTGGACCAATATATCCCCACATTAGTTTTTCGTCTGGTTCTTTTCCACGAATGTATAGAAAGGCTTGTTTGCCTTTCTCACCGATCATCAAACCAAATAATATTTTTTGCGTAGGCTTTTAATTGTCCGCTGTGCTAGCATAGAGTCTCTCGGCGGTTATAGGTATGCAGTTCGACTTGAAAAGAGATTCTCAAAGAAAATGAAGGCCAAAGCTTCTTTTCATAATGAGCCCTTCTGTGGTCATTCCTGACAGGTGGCTTCGCCGGAGTGAGCAGGCCGAAGAAAAAAAAAATCTGTCTGAACTAAACTTACCAACGCATTATTATTTTAAACCTCATACCGAGTTCTAACTTCAAGTCAACTCCCAAGAGTGCCCGCTAGGCTACAGCCCTGGTTGTTGAACTAAATGTCACGCAACTTATTACAGATTAGAGATATAAATGCGAAATGTTGTTGAAACTACTAATTCTCGTGTGGCGTCCGAGCCGAAAGTAAATTTCCCCGCTCATTTTAATTATGTTGAGTTTGTTAGTATTTTAACGAACAAAAAAACCGCAACAGTACCCTTAAGAGTCGAATGCACTCTTTATATCGGCCAAACTTCTAATCCTTCTTGTGCGTTTCCCTTTGACAAGTGGCTTCTTACCTTGCTTATTCCTGTTTTCAGCCCTTCATATTTTGTATTGTAAATTTGTTGTCTTTTTATGAATCCACTTTTTGCAATGCCAGCAGGGGGCCTTAGCGTATCGAAATTAATAAATAAATGAGTAAATATAAATAAATAAATAAATAAATAAACAAATAAAATAAATAAATAAATAAATAAATAAATAAATAAATAAATAAAAAATAAATAATCTGAACTGAAGGTGAGTTTGGCAACATCAAAAAGTTCTTTTGTTTGCCTTTGTTCACAAAATTTGGTGTCAAATACACATTCGACTGTTTTTGTAAACTTCGCTTGGAAGCTGAAAACACATTTCATGGTAATCAGTTGTACGCAATAGATTGCACGTCTACACGTAAATAATGAGAAGAATTAGCAGGCAGTTTCTCTTTAGAAACAATGGGCAAGAACACTTAATGTGAAACTGGGGAGAACTGGCGCGTGCGTGCGTGCGTGCGTGCGTGCGTGCGTGTGTGTGTGTGTGTGTGTGTGTGTGTGTGTGTGTGTGTGTGTGTGTGTGTGTGTGTGTGTGTGTGTGTGTGTGTGTGTGTGTGTGCGTGTGTGTGCGTGTGTGTGCGTGTGTGTGTGTGTGTGTGTGTGTGTGTGTGTGTGTGTGTGTGTGTGTGTGTGTGTGTGTGTGTGTGTGTGTGTGTGTGTGTGTGTGTGTGTGTGTGTGTGTGTGTGTGTGTGTGTGTGTGTGTGTGTGTGTGTGTGTGTGTGTGTGTGTGTGTGTGTGTGTGTGTGTGTGTGTGTGTGTGGGCTGCCTCACCTTCTGAAATAGCAGAGCACATGGCATAGCAATCTTATCTGCATGAAATACACTTCAGGGAACATGATGCGGGGAGCACTCGCGCAGTCCTGAGGGAAGTATAAGCAGAAATAGGAGCATAGAAATAACCGGTATAAGATGAATATAGTACTTTACAAATAGGCTCTTCGCCTTCTGTCAACAGTTGTAAACACTGCTTGCAAAGGGCGTGTGCGTTTATTGGGGCAAAGCTGGTTATGCTTGAGAGTAGAACGTTTATGCACACCTTATTCCACAAGATGAAGCTTGTGCCCCGTTGAGCATACAGGTGATGTTAAGCGCACGGGGCAGGTCCACGTTCTGAGCAGTGCGTGGTAGGATCAGTGCAGCTACGCAGGCGAAACAACAAAATAAAATGTGGGTGGGTGGGATGCTTCGTGCTTCTGCACTGCAGCTGGCGTACGTGAAAGGAAGCCCTGAGACATATTTCGCGACGCGGAGTGTCCACGTCTGTGACACCCTGCTCTGCTTTCCCTTTTTCCTCTCACAGCAGTGGCTCTGCATTTCTCTCCTTTCAGGCCTGCGACAAAACATGTGTCTGTGACCTCGTTTCCTGGAAGATAGCAGAACGGAAAAGCTGGGTCGAGCCGCCTTCGCGGCTCGTGGAGCGGGTCCGTCTATTTTTCTCAGGCTGGGTCGATAGCGTCGTGACCAGGCAATCCCGAGCGCTGTTACATGCCTCTCACAACTCCCAGAGCCTTGGAGTTGTTCTCCGAACTCGACTTCCAGCTAATGTAGGAAAGACTCGGTTCTGCCAACTTTACCGAAAAAAAAACTATATCACGTTATTACAAAATGTCAGCTGCTGGTGTTCAGATAATCAGCAGCGTGGCACTGGAATCCGCCAAATCGCAGTTAAATCGACAGAAGTGAGAAAAAGGTCAGTGTAAGAAGGCTGATATTTGAATTGCAACAATAAATAATAAATTTATACAATAAAAATTCAATATAAAAAATAAAAACGAGAGGGAGAAAGAAACCACTTAACATTTCATCATTTCAGCACAAGTCAGCTTCGCATCAAGTCAGCTTCAGATTACAGCAAAGTTGTAGGCTAATGCATCTTAAAGTATCAAGTATAAGAGTTCGCTAACAATTCGTAGCTCCCAATTAGTGCACTCAGAGTAAGCTGTTCTGAAGAAGGCAATATTACTAATAGCATAATTCAGAAGCTCCTGAAAAATGATTACAGTAGTTAAGCGCATATTATGGCGCAATTTGTTTGGTCTGAAAGCAGCCAACAGAAAGAGGACAAAGGACCGTGCTTTTATGCGTAAGCAAAGAAATACACACGACGTGCGATGATGTTCGCTGTTCTGGCGACCGCCTGAACGAACAGTGAACATCGGCTGAGAATGCATCGTTCACAGGGTGGCGGCTGCGCAGAAGGCGACTAAGGCAGAATCTTTTCAGAATACGGTTGCTGTACGAAGCCCAGCTAAAAGGTTTTATTCCACATTCCAAAAAAGAAATAAAAATAAAAACCTTACTGGCATATACACCCTCTTTGTAATTAAGTCTGGAGAAGACACTAGTGACAAATACACCTGATACAGCGCAACTATAGGAGCCTTGATTTATATCCGGGCGTGATTGAAAAGGCCCACACTGAAAGCATGAAAAAAGTCTATCAGAGTAAAATTTTCAAAGTATCTTCGCATTCCACCACCATGAAGCCGCTGTGAGCGATAGAAGACGCCGTGAGCGATCGGTAGCTTCACGAAGTTGATTGCTAGCGCCACATTTACTTGACCTCCCGAAGCTGATCGAGGATGACGTTCGCGCGTTGTTAGGGAGTTGCGTAACTGGTATGAATAAACAGCCGACAGGCTTAGGTTTCTCAGCGACATACATTTCAGCGCCGGCTAATGAAACGTCCTTGCGTAAAGCGGTAGCAAGGCTGAATGGTGGGCTAGTTGGTAAAGCATGTAAAAAATAATGTAGATTAGCACAGCTAATCCATGATATACAAAGCGAAAGATGTCGGCGTTCACTGTGTTCATTAGCGTTGGCGTTGACAAAGTTCTAGACGGCGATGGCTTTAAGGAAAGGAAAGGCGCATAACTGGCTCCCTGGATATGCGGACGCCTCATTCGTGTTTTGGTACATGTGGCGGTGGTGAGAGAGCGAGATGTGGCCAGAATGCATTAGCGCTGCATGCCACCTCCCAGGGTGGTAGGGAGGGAGCGCTGCCTATCCAGTGTGCGGAATGCAATCAAATCAGGCTTTTGCAGTTGAACACCAAGCCACGTATATGGAGGCGAGATTGAGGTCTCCACTGAGCCACGGAGCCGGTTTGCGCCTTTCCTTCCGTGAAAATGAACGTCCCTTGTAAAGTTGCCAACGCCGTCGGCTCACTTGTTTTGTTTTGTTTTTGAGGAAAGCAAAATGGAACAGTAAACGACTCACATATCTGGGTGGACGCCCGAACCGCGCCGTAAAGGAAGGGATAAAGGAGGGAGGGAAAGAAGAAAGAGGGCGGGGGAACACCTGTGGCTCGGTGCTACTAGTGGCGCATGCGCAGTAGTCACTAGGGAGCGAGAGAGAAAGAGTCGGCGGCGGCCACCTTCGCCGTGCATGACGTCACTCGTGTTCCGACATACGCCGGCTCGCGCAAAGCGCTGTGTTGACTAGCGTAGTGAAGCTTTTCGCTTCAAAACGGCTTACAACCAGCCGCAAAAGGCGCAAACATATGACAGGACAACAGCCAGTCTAATGACTGTTTTCTGTTTATTGAAAGCAGACCGCTCAAGGAACAACCACGCATGCGTAAAGCCGGCGCAAGGTAAATGAAAATTAAAAAATCAACTTCCTTAAACTTGAGCGCCATAGATGAACTTGCACAAGAATCCTCATGATTCTTAACCTGGAAGGCTTTGGATATTTCGCGCGCCTTACTGTGCTCTTTTATGTGCCGTGTGCATCTTTTTTTGGCTGATTTTAACCGGTTTGAGCTTGCGTAAAGGCGGGGTGTGATTATTTGGAGCCCGTACACAATCAGTTATTACGGACATGATTTTGTTCAATTTGATTTCAGCCTGATTTAAGCCCGCAGAGCTTTTTGTTAGCACACAGAAAACTTTCACCCAGTCTCGCAGCGGATTGCCCTTACATTCTTCCAACGTCAGATATGAGCCGACTGTCCAGACTGGTGTTTTGCAAAGATCAGCGCATTCTTCGATTAGTTCCTCATGACAACTTGAACAAGCAACTTTCAGCGAACTTTTTTTGTGCGCGGGGTAATATCAAAAACCGACAAGGCACATAAGAGGTATTATGACGTGTTCGACCCATGTAAAGGAGCATTAAGAAGGCGCTTTTGAGACCAAAGCTGAAATTCTTGCTGTTGGGTTCAGTCTAATTCGTCCACAGAACGATGAGGACTTCAGCGCATACCGCAGGGAATACCCCAGAATGACATTTTCACTAAACGGCGAACACTTCCTCTTACCCCTATACTGGCCAGACGAAGTGCAACGGTTTTATTAGGCAGTGGGAAATTTTTTTTTTTGAGAGGATTCGGTTTTTTATCCCATCATTTCCGCACTGAACAGCAGTTTCTAAAGCGCGCCATAGCTCTTCATCCGTCCTTCCTTCCAAGCTATGTGGTGTCACCTTCAGTTTGCTGAATTGTCACAGGATGAACCCACAAAAGGAAAAGTTAGATTAACCTGTTTCCCGGCAAACTACCCACAAACAACCGAATCTGCAAGAAAACCTAAGGCAAGAACGCTGCCCAGCCATGTCTTTCCTCCCATGGTGCGGCGCACTTTTGCCCTCTGATAGATCACTCTAGAATTTAAGTTTAGTTACACTTTCATTCCTGTGAGCTAGTGTCGGGACAGTGAGCGTTTTCAAGAATGTGCCATTCCTGCTCCTGCGTGCTAATTGAACTGTGGAGGGAGGGCACCTGTGAGGAGGGAGGTAGGGGAGGATTTGGCGGAGCAGTTGCTGTTGCTTCTACTATATTATCATCTTATCGATAATATTACAGTTTAATAATACTAGATGTTATACTATTATGAGAACGTTCTTTTGTGATACATACAGCTGTTTCCGTAACGCGTGTGGGCAAAGCAGGAAGCAAATTTGTACCGGGGTGCAGCAATATCCCATGCGCGGACACATGACTGTTTCTACCTCGAATGAAATTGTTAGTGGAAACTTCAGGCGTACTGTTGTGGGCCTTACTGCCCGTCGGTAGAGGCCGCCGGTAACCTGGGCTATAAAAGTGATTTTGAATTGGAAGGTACTGAAAGAGCAGGTGGCATGAAGTCAAATCTCACTATTGAAAATTGAAAACGTAGGGTTTATGGTAGGTCGGCTAGCTTTTGTATGACGCCACATATGTAAAACACCGTCTATTGTTTCATCTTGCGAAGTACTTCTCCTGGTCCTTCAAGGGAGAGCACCGTTTCATTTCACCAATCATCTCTGATTTCATGGAGTACAAACCTCATCTCTTTATTTCTTATGAAAAGGAGGATTGATGAGTATTGTTATGCTAACGAAGTCGATTATATAAAAGGATGCAGACTGAATAGCTGGAGCGATTGCAATATTCATTTAAGGAAAGCTGAAGTACCACAGCACGCGCATCATATGAGAAAACGGCGAAATTGTAGTTTGATTTTGAATGCAAGTCTTAGAGGTTAGATCTTTAAATTAGATGAGTTTTCTTATGTGGGCCTGTTGGTTACCATCTGCTGAACTCTTCAATTAACCGTAGCAGTAAACTGACCATGAAAGCGACGTTTCAGTTTTATTGCATTACAGCTTAACACTACAAGCAGAAAATGAGCGCAGCAAGCGGAATTTGGCAGGCTTAGCATCTTACTAGAATGTAATTACTTTAACGCTGTGCCAGTTTTAAGAAATGAAATTCTTAATCCGCTTCCCTGGTCCAATTAGTTTTACTGCCGTTAGTATGTCCGCATTCCGCTTGACCTTAAGCGGGCTTCATAACAGCCACATGGGTGACAGGCAGCAAGCATTTCAGAGGGGATTTAACTACTCGTTTCAAGGAGTGCTTCGAATGGAGGAAGCAAGCTGAAAACAGCTGTAGAATGCACAGTATTGAAAAGTTCTGGTGGCGCATATGTGTTCCAGGTTAACAATACATACTTGAAACTCTGAAAACGTATTTTCTGACCTCCCGTCCAACATTGTTTGCTCATTCAACAGTGTACACAAGGTTCTTTTGAACATCAAAGATAACAAGCGGTAGTTATCGGGACTTCTGCATTTGGCATTTTAAAATTCGCGCAGGGCCGTAGAATTTTTGCCGCGTGACATCGGCACAATTTTATGTGCGCAGGAATTGTTTCGGTTTGTTTAGAACCAGCTGCATGAGATGAGTTGAACAAGGAAATGACTCCTATCGAATATCATGCTGCAACATTGGATAATTTTTGCGACAGTTTTACACCAAGTATTTGTCGAACTGCAAATCTGTTCAGCTTCAACACTACTCTAATCATCGACTTTTATGATGAAATTAAACTTGTTGACTTCCAATTAAATATATAAGCAGGGTACAGAACCTTGAGTTAAAGTAAAAGTGCCTCTTCATTCTAGTAAAAATATTATCTTGGTAAAGGCTCTCACGCTCTTATATCTGTGGCGCAGACGTGTTTCAGAAATAAAAAAAAAGAAGAGGGTTCCAGTTCTGTGAGACTAAGCATCGGTTCAGAAATTCCCGTTTCCGTAATAATAACTTCAGCAAAACATGGCACTTGCTGCCTCAATCAGAGCAGTTTATATAACAGCTTAAGCGTCACTCCACGTTAAAAGTTAAACATCAGAAACAAGAGCGCAACACCGGTGTAAATATCAGCAGCATGACGCACATCGATCCAACAAGCTCTGTTATAAAAGAGGTCTCAATGCCTCTCTTTTTCGCGGGAAATCAAGCGCTGCCGTCTTATCTGCATCATTCCCTCTTGCTCCCACGGTACAACATTTATGACTGCTACCTTGTTGAACCCTGCAGGTCATGACCTGACCGGAACATGCGATGTTTCCCAACTTAAAAGCTTCCAGCGAGGCAAAACATAATCGATTTCGCGAAAGCCACTCTGGTACCCATGACCTCGGTGACGCATGCGGACTAGTAGGGCCAGTTTCGACGTTAATCTGTTGCTGTGCCTCATGCGTCGTGGAGCTTTCTATTTACGCATGAACTTATTGTCGACGAAGAGTAAGTATTCAAAATTTCAAAGCATACGCAGTCGTCACTTGTTCACTGTGCTGCTCAGTGCGCAAGCCCTTCCGAGATTTTATCAAATAATGGCGTGCGCCAGCTATCGACATTTTATTACAAGCGGAACGGCGATGCTTAAACCGTCTGCGGCCCGCTGATGCTTGCTACAAAGGACTAGTGACAATTGGAGTACTGTAGACGACAGCTGAAGTTCACCAGCACGAATGATTATAGTTTTCGTCTCTGCAAGACTGAAGAAAGATTGGTTGTACGACACAGTCACAAACTGCTCATTAAAAATATTGTAAGGAGCACTTAAGTTCTACCTTAAGGGTATGACGCGATAGCGTAATGAGTTAATTTCCATATATGCCGAAGGTCATTCTTTACTTTCAATTCATATATCCCTGGGAGACCTCATACCCCTCCTGGCGCAGTGGTGCAGAGGTTAAGCGGTGCGCCCTCTGCCCTGCGATGGCAGGTGTCGTCACCGGTGGGCCTTGTGTGACCCAGGTTGCTCTGCTCGAACGACCAATAATTGATTTGACTGCCACCTGCCCCGGTGGGCAGTTTGCTCACTTTCCGATGGACAGGCTGTGATGACACCACAAAATCACGTGGCATATGTGGCCCACCTGCCTTCTAGGTTGGTCTCTGGTGACCACCTGCCAAGCGCTCACAACGTCGACGCCGACAACGCTGACAGCGCATTTTCTGGAGAACGCAGCCTTTAACTCTGTCTCGTTATAAATGTTTTACCATCCAAATCAATATTTGTAGTGAAAGCAAATGCGTCTGGATTCAATGCCACAGCTTGTACACGAGTTCGCCTCTAGTTGTTCTTTTTATGGCGGCCGTGAATGCTGCACGTAAGTGTTAACAGCTCCTCTCAGAATGCGCTTAAGAGTTGAATGCGATAGCATTAGATTCCACGTTTGTCTCAGCTTCTTTCTCCGCAATTGTTGGTTAATCAATCGCCTTATTCGCAATGCTAGTTGCAGTAGCAGGTATCCGCAATACTGGGGTGGTGCCGACACTTGCATATATCACATTCTTTATATTTTAACGGGTTATAATTAGAGCTGCCGTCACACCAACTCACAGCCGAAAATCAGCAGATTCTCTGATTGGTGGGGACAGTGATGACGTCAGAACTGTAACGTGACCACCATGGGACAATCACAGCATGCTGAAAATTTTGACTATCCATCACAAGAAGAGGTGCGGGGGGGGGGGGGGGGGTGGGGGGGGGGGGGGCTCGACCGTGGCGACATCGCTACCGGAGAGGGCAAGCGTAGCAGGAGCCGTGAGCGGGATTCGAACCCGTGGCCACGCGAACCCATCAGCTTCGCTGGCCGCAGGATTAGACCACTACGCCATTGCTGCAGCCAAACATCCCGCGTGATGAAGTGCCAATATCTCGCGCTGTGCTAAGGGCGTCGGCCTCTTCATCAACTTCCAGCCTTGCGCAATGGGTCCAGAACACACCCCTACCACATTGCATAATTCACTCACTTAATTCATCTACATCCATTTCTTTCAAGAATGCGAATCTGGAGCACTTTCTCTTTCAGTGCCCAGTAGCCCTCGAAACTTCCTTCACGCTCTCTACCCCCCCCCCCCCCCCCCCCCCTCCTGCCTACATGGAGTGCCTGGCTGGCGTCAGACCAACTATACAGCAAGTGTGTCCTGCTTCTCTATGCTCACGATATTTTGAGCGCTTAATATGTCGCTCTTCAATAAAGTGCTTTTCTTTCTCTTTCTGTCTCTCAGCTGGCTGCCCCGCAAGCGCGTGAGAATAATGTGTTCGAAGAAGCGGTTTATTTCGCCCTCATACATTCAATTCCACTCGGCTTGGGATACACCGTATCAACTTTTATTCATCTAACAATCATTGAATAAACATGAAAACTTATACTGCATTAAAAGCGAATAAAAATATCTAGAAGGACGTTTAAGAAAAGAGCACGCAAACACATATGCATAATTACTTTGCCATAGAAATCTTCAGCGTCTTTTTCTCTCTGAACACTGAGGCCGATGTATTCTTAACTAAGTCGTATATGTTCTGCATGACGACGTCAAAAGGCTACATTAGGAAAGAAACTTTCACAGATCTCACCCACAGACACGCTGAGCACTATCCTAATGTCACCTTAAGTAAAGCTACCTCGAATGGGGGGGTTAATATTCATCACTCGATCCATAGGTTCTCAGTACGCGTCTACAAGCGGGTTGCGCTGTCTCGCGCACGTTCGTTGCCGAAAAAGCCTCCTCTAATAGCAACTGCTCCACACGTCGGTTTTATGATGAATGGCTTAACGTCGTGCTTTCATGTCCCCGAAGTGTAATGCAGGTCGTGTCGTATGCTTTGCAACATCAATAGCATTCATGAGTTGAGCGTTTAAGTGATAGAAGGAGCTTGACCATGCTGCTGGCGGTTATCTCTTTCCGAAGGCAAAAGGCGAAGACACTCGAATCTGGCCGGTAGACCACCTCTAGAATAACTTTTCGCTGCTTCAGTAAATGTCATTTTCATGGTATTTCGTAAATGACTTGAAGAAAATAGTACCGTCAGTTGACCATCTGGGCTACTACCAATGACGTGATAGCTACCTCACATTTTTATTTTTCCGGACACAGCGCCCAGCAACCCAATGGAGCTTGCTGTGCGCCTTCTCTATCTCCCGAGAAGATATTCTTCTATCCTACGCGCTTTCTTTTTTTGTTTTTGGTGAATGGTGATGACCTGCGCTCCGGATTGACCGCAGTAGTCTTTCATCGCGCACCGAAAGTTATCTCTCGTACCCCGGTGGCTTTATTCAGCGACACGATCAATTTATCTCCATTCTGAAGCATGCCTTTAGGCCACTGAAGCAGGTCATCTACTATTTGCGGCCTACTACACGGAGCGTGATGGCGCTGCAGAGCTCCCAAGCAGTCACAAGAAAGAGGAAACCAAAAGCTCCTCGATAAGAGGGGCGTTCGTATGACCACTGCTCTATTTTACCCGAAACTCCCGCATTTAGCCGAGCTCCACGCTCAGCTGCCACCGTGACGAATTGGCGACGCCGGCCACCGGCAACGACCGAAAAGACTTTGGATGACCCTTAGGGCTCCAGCGATCCGTCAACGTCGTCCGTTTGTAAGCAGCTCACTGGGAGGTGGATGATTCGGCTCTGCCTCTGCAGGCTTTTTCAGTCCGTTATCTAGCGCTTCCGAATCGCTTCTTATTCCGGAATCGGATTACTCTTTGATCCCAAGCCGCATATTTGCTCTCACTTCTCCTGGATCACTGGAGCTCCCCATTTTTTCTGTCGCTGGAGTTCCTCTCATAGAAACTGCAACGCCCACTGCGACTGAGAGTATGTTGCAGCCCTGAAGTTTTCTTTTTCTCTTTTATTTTTTGCGAAGAGTCCCCCCACGAAAGCATAGGGGGTCTTGGCCGTACAGTGAAGGTGCGCTGTCAATGGCTGCTGGATAGAAAACTTTAATATTATAGACTGCGGCAAGCGTCAAGCAGCGAAAGGTAGTGTACGTGTGTATTATTCTATACTTTCCTTAAATTGTAATCTTAGGGCCTGCGACTTCTTTTTAAAAGCTGAGAAAACTTCTTAGCAATACTTTGTTCTTGAAGACATTTATTCATATACTTACGGAACGGAACGACTGGACCGGTATCGTTTCACAGGTTAACATCACCTCAAGTCTGAGAGTCTCCGCGAGCTTTGCGTGGTGAGAAGCAAATGTTCGTGTATTTAGTTTGAGGTTCTTACGTAACTAGAAGTGCGATTAGCGGTGCAGTTTAAGAACAGGTATTTTTATCAGCACTTTGTACAAACATTCGTAAAGAAAATTTCGTACTGCCTGGCCTCAGGTTGGCGTCATACTCAGCCTCAGGTTCATCGCGGCTTACAGACGATGTTCACCTGAATCATCCGAAGTTGGGAGCTAAAATTATTTTATACTTTTACTAAAACAGCAGCACAGTGTAGCAACCACTTACATAATGTTGTCACAACTAATTTTACTAAGGAGCGATTACGACGCAGCTCATAATTCGCTAAAAAATTTTAGAAAGTTTGTGAGATGCACGTATACATATCAGACACATATACCAGTTGAGCTTTGAAGCTCGAGTTCCTTTCAACTTTTGCAGTGAAGAAAAGCCACAGTGCATGCTGCGCAAGCAAACGCAACGAGATGCATGTTTTTAGCAAAGACTGTACATGTGCCGAATAGAGCATAGCTGTGCCTTTTAAGCGATGGTGTAAGGAGCTCATTATGCTGAACACCCGACGTAGCCGTCTGTCGTGCTGCGCCAGTCGGAAAAAAATCCCATAAATTTCAAATTAAGCTATCCGATTGGGGAGGGGCCCAAATGAAGCCAAAATTGGCGAGGAGGTTCCTATAATGTGGGTATTTCAGAATATAAAAGTAATTACTTTAAAAAAATTAGCTGGAATCAAAGTGTGAAACCAGGCACTCTACGTGCCAGGGGAGCACGCAGCGCATAGGCCGCGAGGGGTAGCTGGATCAAGCGTGTTAGAGGGGCACCTATACTTCGTTTCATAACTCAGGTGCAAAGCTGTCAAAGCTAGCGCTCGTGTTTGCACTGCGTGCATCCGCCACCAAAAAGTAGTGCGCTCATTGTGGTAGCGAAACATAGTAAATGCGTTGCCTGCAGGCTGCCCACGTCTCATATTTGTCATGAGCTTGATTAAATGCACTTTTATAGCTGACAACGCGCTGTCGCTTTCTCGTGCCTTAGAGCACTCAGCCACAGAACAAGTGTGGAGTGACACGCATCCCTGTATTTTTCTGTGCGGACTTCTTCCGTACCTTTCACAGCGTTGCACCTGATGTATGGAACGAAGTATAGTGATCACGTTGTGGTGTGTCGAAGCACGCCCAGAGAATAAGAAATGAACGTTTCCTCTACAGCTCTCTGTGCCGTGGGCGTGCCAAATTGTAGAAGCTGGCCTCCTACTTCTACCACCTTTACTATATGGTGTAGTACATAAATGTAGTGTACATGAATAAAATAAACAATATATAATTGCACTGTCAGCCCAAGAAAACGCGATGTCATCGCTGCTGCATGTCGTAGTTCACATTCACTTGACGGATGTCTCAAGTCGCGCGAAGGAAGCTTGCACCTTCTTTTTGCGGGGGTTTTTGTGCCTCTGCTTACTCTCTCCGTTTTTTTTTAGGAACTCTTAGTGTCGTCTTGTTCCTAGGCTCGCGTGTCCGTTTTGTTGAAAAAAGCTGGCTTGAGATGTTACCGTCGTTCCTGTGTTATCTTTTTTTTTTTTTCGGGAGCACCAACGGCTTGTTAACAATGCATGCAAAAAAGAGCAGCCTTCCCAACTCGCTACTCGGCCGGAGGAAGCAACGGACAAGGATAGATGCAGTGTCCATCCCAAATACCCGACCTCATAAGAGATCCAGAACCAAGGCCCACCGCAGCCATCTCTACCAGGATGACATGAACACAAAGCCGAATACACGACAGTGCTCTCCTTCCAGATCACCTGGATAACAAGTTCAGTACCTAGCAGGGGAACGCTAGAGCTTCATGCCACAACCTACTAAGACTGCAGTTCCTATTACCGCAATAAAAAATGAATACATCGAAGACGATAACACAGAAACACTCTTCATTGCATAAGCAAAGCAAAAATAAGGGCGTACGGCTCCTTAATTGAATTATATTAAACAATTTACGCCTGAGAAGTTGGGTTACACGACAACATCAGTTATGTTCTCTAATATGAAAAAAAAGCCCACTTCGCACTTTCAGAGTACGTAGCTTCACTTTAGCTTTATGGGGGTTTAACGTCCCAAAGCGACTTAGGCTATGAGGGACGCCGTAGTGAAGGGCTCCGGAAATTTCGACCACCTGGGGTTCCTTAACGTGCACTGACATCGCACAGTACACGGGCCTTTAGAATATCGCTTCCATCGAAATTCGGCCGCCGCGGCTGGAATCGAACCTGCGTCTTCCAGGCCAGCAGCCAGCGCCATAACCACTCAGCCACCGCGACGGCTCTGTAGCTTTAAGCGTGCCCCATTTAAGTATCAGTTGCAAGTGTGTTGCAAGCTCTCGGCGCTTGCAAGCTATTTTCATCACACGTGCAGCCCATTCTTTCTTTTTTTTTTGTTGCTCAGCTAGCTAGTTCGGGGTGGCACAGAAGCTTTTACCAATAATGTTCAAGCCAATTCAAACCTTCTTTGATCAGCCTCGTCGACAAGTTGTGATATTTCTCGTGCGATGCACCAGTCCTAGCGTCGCTTTGTTACTAACGAGAGATGGACACTTAAATTATGTCGCTGCATGTCATTTGCAGTACTTGACCTTGACCATGATATTTGTTTTTCCAAGGCACGTAAATGAGCACAAGGATACTCTAGAAGCTATCCCTTTCGTAGCAGTGATATTTTACTACCTCCAGGCAAGGGTAACTATTACCACAAAAGGAAACCTGGAACACCACCTCCGGAATAATAATAAAAAGAAATCATGACACGTGACGGCGATTTCGAATGTTTACACCGCCGTGACCGTCCAGTGGAAGCGCGCAGGCGGGAAATTGCTTCCTTCGTCCTGGTTTCCAAATGAAACGTTGTAGTAGTGTTAGGCGGCTATAAAACCGACCCTTAGCCGGCACAAAGTGGCGGTGGACAAAACAAATACAGCGCGGACCAGCGTCATGTTGCTCCCGAGTGAGAGTCTGCTCCATCCTGCTGGCCCGCAGTTGACTATCAACCGCAGCAAACGCACTGACTCAATGGAGGCGGCGTATTTGCGCAGAGGCAAGACTTTCCCGATGGCCTCTGGGGCAGACGCTCGTGCGACATTTTACGACCACCGCCGAAGGACAAAAGCTTGCGCGACAAAGCCAGCACAGCCTGAATACTGGCGAATCAGGCGACGTTAGCATCAGAGTTTGATTAACTGCCAATGAGGGAAGGCGAAGAAACAGAATTTTAAAATGATGCAAAAATGCTATTTGTTTCCGATAGTTCATCTCGGTGGGCAAAATGGCGGCCAGTTTCTGCGACAGCACTAACGAAAATGTTTAATGAGTATTGAGCGCATTCATGATGAAACGGTATTAAATAGCCTTGCGGGGGTTGTTGCGTCCAAATCCATGGCTATGCAGCGTCGACAGGCTCCTTGTGAAACCAATTAGCGAGCGTCCTTCCCATGAAAGGCGCCGCAGTGGTTCACTAGTTATGGCGCTCGGATGCTGACCCGAAAGACGCGGGTTCGATCCCGGCCGCGGCGGTCGAATTTCGATGGAGGCAAAATTCTAGAGGCCTGTGTACTGTGCGATGCCAGCGCACGTTAAAGAACACCAGGTGGCCGAAATTTCCGGAGCCTTCACTACGGCGGCCCTCACAGCCTGAGTCGCTTCGGGAAGTTGAAACGCCCATAAACCAAACCAAACCAAACCTTCGCATGCAGTTATTACTATAGCAACAGGATGGAAATAAAGAAGACAGTGGAGGTTTCGGTGTCATCGAAAGACGAATGGGACACGTTAAAAGCTCCGGAGGTTCCTTTTAAACCATTTTATTTTTTTTTTGCTTTTGGCAATGTTTAAAGAAATGAGCAAAAACAGAAGCTCCCTGCTAAGTGCAGCTTTCAGTGCATGCACGGTCTTTGCCTCGGATGCGCAGCACTCGCAGCGCGAGTCGGTTCTTGGTGCGTGTGCGCTAGCGATCACGTTGCAGCCACAGCAGTTTTTTTTTTTTCATGTGCTCTCTTTAGGCACGTGCGCCAGCTCATATTTTTCTTCTCACGCATTAAAGTGAACTCCAATAAGGCTTGTTGATTGCAATCAGACACTATACGCTCCTCGGCACAGCGAGTTCTCATTGGGCTCTTTTCAGGAGTTAACTCTTATTATAAGCCGCACTAAAGACGATAACACAAAAAAAAGAAGACTGTTCACTATAGCCCGAACAAATATTTAACAACGAATGAACTAGGCGCCGGTGCTTTTGCTTACTGAAAGCAATTTTGCAGCTTATTGATGACGATGGGGCGGATGAATGCGTCGAGAGGATGCGGCGTACCTTTGACTTTAAACGATGCGAAGCAGTGTTATGAACACGTGGCAGCATGAAAGTTTCGTTGCATAGAAACCCGAAACTGCATGACGACAACCTAAGTGCTATGCCATTAATAATGTGAATGAAAAAAAAAGTCTTCTGATTAACCAATGACGATTTTTTTTTGTCGTATCTTCACACAAGAGTGGAAAGGCTGTTGAGTGGTTGAAGTGTATGTTGCACATTCGACAGCATAAATGTCGCCACTAGCAGTGCTGCCTTTTTCTGCGCAGGCCACATTCAAATCAAATCAAAAGAAGCTTTATTTCATAAGGCAATTAAAATTTGTACAAAATATGTGGACCGATAGCCTATATGGCTAGTGTCCAGTCCAATACAAAACAAGACATTTAGGCACCGCATAAATATGTAAAGTAAAAAAAGAAAAATAAAACAAAGAAATAAGGCAGCAAAAGCATCCAGTGTCCGATCGGATGCAAAACAAGGCATTTGGGCAAAGGTATAAGGAAGCTGCACACCAGCATTTCAGCAAAATATACGCGGGGAATTCAGACAAAATGCAAACACAGAAACACCAAAAGAGAAATCACATCATTACTTGATTATGCAAGAAAAATAATTTCGAAGAGAGTTTAAAATTTCTAGAAAGCTTTATTTCCAATGGCAATGTATTCCAGACTTCGTCCCAATGAACCAAAATTAATCTCTCACCGTATGTGTTGTGACGGATCGGAAGATTAAAATTACCGTTGGCAGCGTGTCTTGTGTTGCGAACAGGCAAAGTGAATAAGTTCATGTGTCTGCGAAAAAAAGCATAACGGAGCCTGAGTTAATTTTCTGCGCATATAAGAAGAAAAATTAAAATTTAACGCGAAAGATTTGTTAAAAGAAAAAGGGGTCGAGAAAAGATAATGGCATGTAAGCCGCACTGACCAACAGGCGCCCGTGTTTGAGAGAATGGTCTTGGAAGCTGCCTTCGTGCCCCGGTCTGCATCGAGCAAACTGCGTGACGACAGCAGATTCACGACGGTGTTAGGGAAATTGCGTCCTATCGATCCGCTGCCGCAGTTTGCACGCGACAGCAACTGGGAATGCAAGCGCGAGCGGTGCCTCCTGTGAGCTTGGTGGGAGGGGACAAATCATTCTTATAACAAAGAAAACAATGTTTCATTTGTTATATGAAAAGAGAATCGCAATGGTAGTAAAGATTATACAAAATAATTACCCGCTTTCAATTAATATTTTTGTGTTGCCTAACAGGAATACTAGAAATGCAAGCATTATTAATTTTAATTATCATGTAACCCGAAACTCCTGTGGTCAGCGCCTAATTCAATATTGCGGGGCGAAAGTATGGAATAGTGTACCACTTGAAACCAAAATGGCTAATAATTTTCGGTTTTCTATTAAGCGCTTCTACTTTTCGAAGATTGATAATCTTCGAAAAGATTGTTAATCTTCGATTGTTAATCTTCGAAACTTGTTAATCTTTTTATGTCTGCTGTGGAGTGTTGTTCGCTATTACTTTGTTCACTGATCATTTATAACCGAGTTTCATGTTGGTATGTTCTGTTGCTGTAATAACAAATGTGTACATTCGGCCTATCATAGCTTCGGCTATTGGCCCAGCAGTTTTTGCAAACGTTTTGCAGTATCTGATGTTAAGTGTAAAGAAAGAAAGAAAGAAAGAAAGAAAAGAAAAGAAAAGAAAGCGCATCAAGTACCAGTGCGATGTCAGGCCTTACAAAATTCTGAACTACATGGCTTGCATTTTCTATCATACTGGCTAACATTTTAACGACTAATTCTTCAATTACACTAGCCACGCTTGCATCAAATGTGTATTTCAGCAATCACAGAGTGCGCGAGAGTGGTCGATTCATTTAATCGGTAATAGGAAGAACAATGAAGTTGTGCAGGGATTCATAGTAATAGCCCTAAAGCGCTTCTGGGCTGACTGTCGCCCACAACAAATTCAACAATTTGGCAGCGTCGATAGCTTCAGCTGCGCTCAGCGGCGCTGAAGATTAGATTCATGGTCACTCTCCCATGCGCACAGTTCAAAGGTGACTAAGATTCGAGATAAATCGCATAAATCACGTACGGTAATCTGGAACATTGGAGGCAAAGTTCCGCGGGGCCAGAATCGGTGTAGAAAAATTTGGGGCCGTATTCTTTACCGATCCGTTTCATTTAGCGTTAATTTGGCCCCGCTGCCATTGCTCGCTGCCGCAAGTGACACGGGACGTGGTAGAAGTCTTGATTTTGGCCGTGAGAGAAGCGCGCCTGTGATTCCACTTTCCTGCATAGACTCGCTGTTGCACTAGCGAACTGGCGCCAAGTCGACGGATGAAGGAGCAGGACGGAGCTTTGAACGCGCCTGACAATCTTCATCGGCGCGAATTCAGTCTGGACAAAGAAAGTGGGCGTAGCTTGCGCTACGTGGTCCGTGTGACTCAGCCACTCTGGATGCGTATAGTGTGAAATAGGAAATGAAATGAGCCATTAGAACATACAACCCCTGGTATACCCTCATCTGACGAACTGATAAGGCTGCGCGCCAGGAGCGATAAATAAAGAGCAAACAAAACAACCATCGTTTGGTGACGGTATACAACGGCCCCAACCTGAGCGGTAATTATATCGTGCGGCATTTTCGGAGTTTAACAATTCGTACAAAGTACGTTTATTCTACTCGGCGGACTTTGAATAAGGGCGCGCATAACGTTGCTAGTGTCACATGAGCTTCGGTACTTTCGCTGCTCAGTGAAACTCATATAGCTGTATGTAATATAAATGTACCGTAAATGTTGGTTTACATCCCGCGGGCTGTGTTTTTAAAAGTTCAAATGTTTGACTTTGCGGGCTATAACAGCATTTTCACATCTACAGCTGTTAAGCGCCCATTAATCGCGTTGCGCGTAGTAGTAGTAGTAGTATTCTGGTGTTATGAATTTTTTACATCCCAAAGCGACTCAGGCTATGGTGGACGCCGTAGTGGAGGTCCCCGAATAATTTAAACCACCTGCAGTTCTTTAATGCGCACTGACATCGCCCGGCACACGGAGTATTAGTAGTAGTTGTAGTTGTAGTAGTAGTAGTAGTAGTAGTAGTAGTAGTGCGTAACCGGAGGCTGGTTACCACGGGAACCATTCGGAGGGTGGTTACCGTGAAAGCAGGAGGGTATTGCGAAACCAGAGGAGTCAGCAACCAGGGGAGGGTTGCCAACCCGAGGGTGGTCACCGTGGAAGGAGGAGCGAGAGGAGATGAATGTAACCCGGTCCGCGAGGAGAAGCTCTGCGGCGGTGGAGCTACTCGTCTGGAAGGGCGGACTGGAGAGGAGCGCCAGTCGACCAACAAATACGCACGTATGCATGTGGCTCTATAAATTATTTTCCTCATTATATTATGAAATAAATATTCCTAGACAGCGTTACGCAGTAGTAACAATCCTAAAATAGACGCTTACGGTTAGTTGAAACTATTTCTTGAGACGTAAAAGTCATCCCCTTAGTGCTTCTTTCTTGAGCAATTTTTTTTTCTTGTTGAGCACTTAGCGCTGTTTACGTTCCTGCGCTAGCAGAGGCTCGCTTTTCCTAGTTGCGTCGTCTGCAACGGTAGAGTTGCACACGAGCCAACTTTTAACTCGAGCTGTGCTTCGTTTGGTTTGTTGCCAGCACTCGGGTGCTAGTATTGCTCTCAGCTTTGTTTACTCGGTTTATTTCGAGATGTGCCGCTGAGCGTTGTCGCTTCATTATGGCCGGGCGTGCCGTCTGGTCTTGTGTGGCGATGGAGGTGACGGTTCCTCTGACCCAGAGTGCTTTCCAAGTCAAATAGCTACCCAGCCCGAATCAGAGGACGACATCGCGTCTTCAGAGAAAAGCTACACGTAACCAGCGACGATATCGAGCCCGATGCACTGGCAATATCCTGGGGGAAGGCGCCACGACGGTTAATAAGACTGAAATACTAGCCTTTGTAAATATTTGTATTTATCTCCTGAACATAGTCACTTTATTCATTCTGAAGCATCAATATAAGACATGTCCATGGGGGCACCTGTCAGCCCTGAAATGGCTAACTACCTTATCAAGATTGTTGATATGTTTGGCGGAAAACTGTCCCCTCTGCGCGCAATCTGGAGAGCCGTGGCTGAACGCTTATACCGTTAGGCGAGTTGCTAATGGAAGGCCACAAATATAACCCTCCCCTCCCCCCCCCCCCCCCGCCACCCACACACACACAGACAAAATCAGAGTGGCTGGCTTCTTCAAAGAAGACACAGTACAGCTATACATAGAACACTCTTTGTTGCCGTCTACGTGGTTTACATACGATACGAAGGATAATACATCGCAGTCTAACTGCGTCTAAATAATTCAGCTTAACGGGCTAGGGTACTGAGCAGCAGTCCACAAATAGTGCATTGTTCTAGCGGCTGCACACGGCACCGAAAATGGGAACCCTTTGGCCACCCCTGAAATTGCTGAAAGGGCCGCGCCAAGTGACCGATGCTAGTGTTCACTGTTCGGCATCCTGAGCAAGCGCCATTCTAATAGAGAAAGAGTTCTAAACAGCGCTTTCCAAGGCCAATTCCAGCGCTACGAGCTGGAGTCACGCTGCCTAAACTCACAAGGGCTGTCGGCCACGCTGGAAGTGGGGCGCCAGCCTTTGAAGATTCCCAGCCCTTGTTTTCTTTTTTTCATGCAATAAGGTTTGCGTCTCCGTCCACTAAAGTGCTCTTACAAGCTGATCGCAACCTGTTTGCGTTGAATATGTGAAAGGAAACACGCTTTTGTGCTTTCGCCATTGAAAATCGCTATTTGGCCAAGGAACCTGACCTTTCGGTATTAAAATAATCACTATCCCAAACGCGAAATATTCATACTGACTCGAGTTATTTTTCTCACCTCCGAGATTTTAATGTCTACTTAGAGTGATCAGTCAGTTGTTTTTTTCTAGTGCTTATTTTCAAATGATCCCCACGCGCGTTCTTGCTTCTTTTCTCTCTCTAGGAAATCAACAACTTCTGGACACCCGTTGTAGGTCGCCTTACCATTTCAATGGTTCTTTCTTTAAAGAAACCACTGTTTTGTTTGCATAAGCGTTGTAAAAAAGATTTTTTCGCAATGCATGATACGAGGTTGCTAATATGCACACACATTAAAATCTTGTTTGCCACTTTTTTTCATGCCTACAGGAGCTTCTGCTACGAGCCGCGGTTCTTACAATAGGGCGAAACAAGCGGCTCTGACATCAGTACCCCGGAAATACGCCTTCAGACCAATGCAGGTCCGTATTTGCGTCCAAGGACTGCCTTGAACGACGTGTATGCCCTTACGAAGTGTCATCGAAACTAAATTGATTATTTTAGACACATTTCACCGAGTACGCCTGGCGCAATACGCAACAGGGCTTCAGACTGAGCAGCAACAAATCCTCAGCAAGAAAAAGTGAAAAGTTAACGGTCGCCTTAACGCACTAACCGTTTCCTTCGAAATGGCCGTTCCGCTCTTGGGTATAGCGAGAAGTGCGTCGTCCACTGCATAACCTCGGCTGTAGGCGCTGACGAAGAGGCGCCTTGCGTAATGCTTTCTTAGTGGGTTTCGCATGTAGTAAAGGAGGTGGGGAGAGACCCCAAGGCGCCGAGATGATTTAGCGAGGCATATAAGAGACCGCTAAAAAGAATTTCTTTTATGACTGCAGTCCAAGGGCGCGATTTGTGAGGCGTGAGTCTCCATATCTCACATCCATTAACGAAATGAGCGCACACACTAGTGAAAGTCGCTTCTGGTCAGCTGTACCAGGAGGTGATACAAAACGCTGATATAAGTGGTTGAAGAGTTGTCACGTGCAGCCTTTCTGCAATAGCGTTAAGAGGAAGAGAAACACTTGATGGTTGTTTGTGTGGTTTTTATGTGTTTTCATGGAGATACGAAGTAGAAACAGGCGGACCAATAAATTTTTGCACAAGAAAAAAGAACTACGCCGTAAATACCTTTACGGCTAATAATGCTGGTGTATGTTGAGCATATTGTCATCCGACTCGTTTATATTAGTAGCATGAACGCAACTAAGACAATGTCTTGACTGTCAGCTAATGCAACTGCTCGTTAACAGAGGCAAGGCAGCGCACGCTTAAGTGTGTGGAGAGTGTGGGTGTTCACCCGAAATGTGCGTGAGTGGTGCGGCGAGGGGAACGAATCGGTGCACGGAAAGTGAAACGAAGTTGGTTGCCTCATGGCTCTGAAGCGTGCGTTCTTTTGCACACGAGGCACCATGGACCAGGCTGCCTCTCTTAACAAAGTACGACGAGGCTCTTAAATATCACAGTTTGGACTCCTTGCGCTTTAAACTGCAAGCAAACTGTGGCAAGCAAACTGTTCAAGTAAAAAAAATAATGAAGTCGTCAACTTCTCGTGTTAAACGAGTTGAGTTTCGCAGCCGCTATCGGCTGTGGGTTATGACGCGTACAGCAGGTTAATTTGAAAGGTATCGGTGCCTCAGTAGCTGCTTCCACAGTCCAGGTATTATGTTACGCAGCGAACTTTGACTTAATTGATTTATAATGACGTTGAGTGCGTAGCGCACAAAAATTATTTTTTTGCACTTCTTTTTCCTCTAAGTAAGGAGAGTGTCTTTGCCGGTCTTGTCGGCTGCAGAATATCCTACTTGGGAATACGCGAGAATAATGATTGCAAAAAAAAAGAAGAAAATTCTACGCTATACTTTTTTTACTTCAGATTGTCCAGTTGCTCTGAATGCGTTTTCTATCTCTGGTTATATAATCAACAATCTTCTATGTAGAATTAATGTAGAACATGAAATGGGTGGCGTTGCTGCTTGATTATTCCCGACGACGTACCTTTAGCGCCCGTTTTATCATATATATATATATATATATATATATATATATATATATATATATATATATATATATATATATATATATATATATATATATATATATATATATATATATATATATATATATATATATATATATATATAAACTAAAATCTCTTCAGGCATCACAGCCTCCTTCTTCTTAAGATTCACATGATTCACAAACGCTGTGCATACGAGGTGGCCGGCGGTTACTGGATTATAACCGTAGCCACCTTGCAAAAATGTGGCATTTTTCTCGTAGACACGTCGCTAAAAAAAATTAAATATCTGGAGTTGTCAGTTTAGAACAAATTGCCAACACAGGGGCTCCAAGTATGACCCGTCTTCGTTCATGTCACTTCCAATGACACATCGTGCTATAAGTAGGAGTTGCAGCAGGATGTTTTTCATGGCGCGAATATAAAGACAACACAGAAAGAAACGCTTTGTTCAGCCTCTGTACGCAAGAGCTGGAAAAGTACAGCCTGTCAACAACGCCCTTACAATATCTCACCGATGTCAATGGACCGCGAGCCTTGTTATCTACTGCAAGTGATGCGGTCGATACTACTCAGATCAGCACCGCCACAACAAATTTTGAGGGCGATGACCTTTTGAATTACTATGCGTGCTGCCGATATCCCAGGCTCATGGCAGAAGAATGCGATAAAACTCAGAGGTACTAAAGATATCATTTTAATGCCAAAGGAGCACTGCTCCTATTTGATCTTACATAAGTGTGGTTTTAACAATTCATTCCTATTTTATTGTCAAGCGCAGCTGAAGAGGACGTCGATATTCAAGCGAAAATTCATCGGAAATGCGCCGTATTCAGCTATGCAGTGGGAACGTAGGAAGTGCAAGTGAAAGTTTCTTTTTAGAGAAGGATACATTTTCAGAAAAATGCATACGGACTAAAATAAAGTCAGTATACATTCGTTTCGTATTCAGCTTTCTTATTCCTTCGATGGTTAAAAATACTGCACAGATAAGGGGTGCAGAAAAGAAAAGATGATATGTAGGAGTAATCACCAGAACAAAGTGGAGAGGCAGATTGTGGCACGCTGTTTATTTTCTTTTCAGGAAACCTCCCTGCATTTTTTCTTTACACTGCATCCTGGTTTTCTGTTTCTTCGGCACTGATTGTTTGGACAAGTACACCCTGAGTTGCAATAATAACCAGCGAATTTGTTTGTAACCTGTTCTTTCTTAAGCTAGTGTTAGCACAGCATTTCGGGTTAATATAGTAAACCATAGGAGAAAAGCGCTCCTCGTGTCTAAAGGCACCCTGAACGCCAGGGTAGGCAGATAGGGTTTGAGTTAATAATTACAGTTTTGTCAACTTACGGCTGCGTGCGCTTGGTAAACACAAACAAATATGGGAAGTTCCTCGAACGAGGACGTTATACGGAGACCAGAGCATTCGTTTCGTTTACCATACACACTATATCATCACAGCATAAACAACCGTTTTGTGTCGCTCTGGGGATGTGATGGTGTCGCCAAGGTGAGTGTAGTAGAATCATTTGCACCTCTACTTTCAAACAACTGGCCGGGGGCGAAAAGTGCACGCAAAACAGATTTTGCCAGTACGCGTTCAAACTCTCCTGGTGAAAACCAGCAAACAGACTAGGGATTCAGAAGGCAAGAAAAAAGCATTTCTTATGGGATATCAGTGTTCCGTGGTGCTTAGTGCAAAGGCGTGATTGTGAAACGAGGTTGCTGTCAAGTTTTCGAGCCCGCCGAAAAGAAAGAAATCCCGACACTGAACAAGTGGAGCTTAAAATGAACAGACAGCATACGAAGTATAACGTATTAGACAAGGAGTTTTTTTTTTTTTTGGCGCGGAATAAAAGAGGAAGCAGATTTTGCTGAGCGAATGTTTCTCAGGTCCGGAGGCGGCTAAGCATTGAAGAAGGTAAAGTTGTACTTGCGCTGAGCGCGGGCACAGATCGCTGCGCAGATAGACACTCGACGCGATTAAGCCACTGAGCTTATCTCTCCAGGAAAGAAAGCTGCATTATGCATTCGGGCTTCCGGGTTTTGAGACCTGTCCTTCAGATGTCGACTGCACATTGTCGGGATAACGATGAAAACAGCCGCCCTCCTTGGAGGCATTGTGTTTTGCCGAGTGCATTGGGAGTACAGACTGCTTCTGATAACCTCACAATGCACAGCAGGGGAGAAGTTTTGGAGGCACCGATGTGCGAGGCATTACTTTGGTAATATAGTCCTTAAAGGAAGATTCATGGTTTTCTAAGGATAAGAAAAGGAAACAAGAACGCAGGTGAAAATCTGTTTAGCCGACTTAAGGACGTTTGCAAATTTGACGAAACCAGAACAGCGGAGCAGGTCTGCTTTCCAGTCCGATGATAATGATTAATTTTTATGGCGCAAGGGCATCCGTGGCCAAAGAGCGCCATGTCAAAGCCCCATTTCCCAAGCATTTCGCCCTAAATAAGCCGAGCACCAAGCAGGGGAAAGCTTGCGCCCATTGTATCACTGGTGGGTCCCGGCGGCACTGGGGATCGAACCCCGCAGCTCCCGCATGCGAGGCGGATGCTCAAACGACTAGGCGACTGCTGCGGTAACGACCCCACATTTACTAGCTTTGTACTTGATATAATTTTCAATCTCATGTGCAACTTTGTAACTTCAATTGCTTGGACTTCATACTATCCATTCTCCAATTTTGCATGAGCTGCATTTCTCCTATCTTTTTCTTCCTGTACACAACCACCTTACATAATACTCCTTTTGGAGACTTAGAGTATATCGAAAATAAATAAATAAATAAAATTACTGAGACATGCAGAGGAGCCCCCGTCACGCATGATTAGCGTTTAACATATGGCAGCGAGCTCTCGAATGGCATCCTCGGATTTGTGCAAGAGCCAAAATGCACCTTGTTGCTAGTGTTCCCTCTTGCAAGGCATGCGCCAAAAGCGTTATTTCTTTCCAAAGGGTGCATAAGTAAATAAAACGTTTGTGACACGGGATCAAAAAAAATGCAAGGAACCAGGAGCACGTCGTCCGCAATCTTATCCCGACTGCGGGTTGAGTAAACAGTTGTACAACGTGAGCGGCTGAAGCCGTTTTCTCTTTTTGTCAGCCACAAGCATTGCTTGCATCTGAATCCGTTAACTCGCTCGCGTCTGCTCCAATCACTGCCCAGTGCAAATGCGGCAGGTGAAGATGTGACAACGGAGCCCGGCGTGCAGTAGGCGACTACGCTATACAAACGCAACACAGTCGCGGACGACATAAAACCCCCAGTGTAGTCACCATTGGGCGCAAAGTAACTCAAGCATGACAGGCGAATGCAGTGCTGCGAGAATAAATCTGGCAACCGTCGTCAAACACTGTGACGTGGCAATCGTTCTGCAGTATAGAATAGGTTAAAGTGCCATGAAGCCACGCGAAGATCAATCTCACGGAAAGCGCAGCTAACCTCCTTAAATAGCCGATAATTGGCACTGAAACAAGCTATCAGGGAGGAAAGTTTTTATTTTTACGTTAGTTAAATGTAACAACAAATTACCGCCTGGTCCACTTAATATTTCGGGTCAATATAGAGATGAAAATGGCCGTTTTTTATTCACCTACCCATACGTGGGTCCTTTTCACAGATGCATATTGGGTGGAACAGCGCAGCCGGACGAAAGACAGACAGAAAAAGGTAAACAACACAGACAAGCGCTGTTCTTTTATTTTTCTGTATGTCTGTCTTCCGGCTGCTGTTCGATTCAATAAGCATCTAAAGCAACTCGCCAAAGTTTCTGTTCTTTTCTTAGCCTTGACCTTGTTCCCAGTCATTTGTATGCTGTAAAATTGTATGCACTGGCTACGTGTTAGCCTCTTTACGATAAATGGCATTATATTGATCACCCGCTCGTTCATGGGCTGCTTTGAATTTGAATTTTAAGGGCACCGCTTACCTGCGGAGCATTTTTTTACGCTAGATGTCACATAATTGAGGTTTATTTACTGATTACCTAGTTAATTATTCACTACTACTTTTTCGTTTTGTCTTCCGTATGGGCTATAATGCTTCCTGAAACTTATGTGATATCTTGAAATATCCACCGTGAGAAAGTGAACCATTTAGTTCACTTCTACTTGTGGTATGAACTGCGATCATAGTGGTATCAACTGTCGGCGTGTAGTGTCATCTAAAACACACGCTCAGACAATGTGTCAAGTTGTGCCAAGGCACATGCGATCTGATACACGAAAGAAGGGGAGTTTCAGCGCCAGGTTCTTTTTAATAGCAGCCACACATCAGTGCCCACAAGACAAGCCACGCTTGAATGTACTCGCTGATGCGCATGACGAACTGCGTTTCAAATTACGAGTTCAGCCGCTATAGAGAAATGCGCCCGCGCAGTCGTACTGTCTCAAAGCCGTTCTGCACGCTTTCTTCATTTCCACACCAGGAGATGCCGGCAACGCATTCCCCCTACCCGCACTCAATCCTGAACGCGCCAGTAGTTAACGTCGGCTTTTTCACCGCACGTGGCTGCGCACATTGCACACCTTAACAAGAAGAAGGGCGCTTTCGTGCTCAATATGTCTCTCCTATCACCGCAGGGGGTGATGAGTTCCGCATTTTTAAAGCAAGGAATAACAAAATCTTTCCAAGCGAGTTTCTTTAACGCTGCCGATCAAGCGTGAGCGCTGTTTCTTCCACACGTGTGAGCGTCTGAATGTGCGCATGCTGTTTCCAGCTGGGGAACTCATGCTGCGAAAATGGGGATCGAGAACAGGCTCACGAATTCGCAGCCCTCAACGAAAACGCAAAAAGACGCAGCGCACTCTTTTACAGAGGGTCGATCGGTGTATTCGTTCCGCCGTCCTGTTTCCTCCATCGAGAGAAAACAACATTATTTGAAGCACCGCCCTTGGTTTGAGTATCTGCAGATCGAACATTTTCGCAACAAAAGGTCGCTCAGCTATACACATACGTGCACCCCAGGAGTTGAAAGGTGGGGTGGGGAAGGATTTTCTTTCCAAGTTCGCGAATGAACGCCTTATCAGAACTGCGTTCCCGGCTGGCACAAACAAAGGCGCCATTTGTTTTTCTTAGCTTCATCTAAAATGAACTTTCCTTGGTGTTTTCTGCAGACGACTCATAAGCGAGGTAGATTTACTCGAACAAGGGAAGCATGTTTCTTTCGCAGAGACCGAAACCTCTGACGTCGTCTAGCGCTTGCAGTATAGTGTGTCATGTGTTTGCCCAGATGATGCTTTAAAGGAGTTGCAGAAAGCACAGAAGTTAGTAGATTGTGAAGATATTTGCAGCGCATCATTGCAACAGTGTTCGGGATGGTGGTACGTGGTCACATCAACAGCGCCAAAAAGACACAGCCGAGAGGAAGGACAGGCAGGCTACAACTGCGGCATGCAGCGCTGAGTAACGACAATCTAAAGATGTAATTCTGTGGATCCGTTGTGTACTCGTACCTGTAATGTAGGTTTATAAAAAAGTGTAGAAAAGTGATTTATTTTTAGCTCAAAATTATTTCCATGGCAAAGTGTATGAAATTGCGTCCAGCAACGGAGACCACTATCGATAATATGCAACGACGGAATTAAAATTCTGTTAAATTTTAATTCAGAACAAAGAGCCACTCAAAATGTAACCAGACAAGCAGTGATGTTATATAACTCCGATGTATCGCTAAACAGTTGATGAATAATTCAGGGGTAAAGCAAGCGGCGCCAGTCAGGGTGGTTGACTTTTTCAGAGTTCAAACAATTGCTAAAGCCGTGTGTCTCTATGAATAATACCGAAGATTGGGATGGCGGCCAATTCTTGCGAAAAGGTCCTAATCAACGTCGCTAAAAAAGATCTGTCAGGTGCAAAAGTTAAAGCATTGCGCCACCTGGTTAGTACAACGGATTTCTAGTGGAGAATGACGGGGACAAAGAAACGAATTGGAAAAGACGCAGCGTCTTATTGCGCTAGTTTACTAGTTAACCTGCATGATCGTTCTCGCTCGTTAATAGCCCAAACGAATCTTCCCCAAACAACCTCATGTCCCTTATCATCCCTGATGTTAAATGATAGTCGCTCGTCATCGGTCCACTGGTTTTAGCACGAGAACTGACTCTTGCGAGAGCTATTATCCCCATCTAACTGTAGCACCTCTTAACGGCGCTTGCAAGTCAGTGCGCTCATGCCTAGCTCGGATATTGTGCTGCCGACATCGCTAGAGCGCCGGACTTTCCGGGCTTGAAGCGCACTTCTGATGGCAGCCTTTCACGTTGCAAAGTGACTCCCACCTACTATACACACGCCTTGCGTTTTCATCATGCTATTCTGCTTTCTCCGGCTCCTCTAGTGCTCAGTCAGAGAACCATACTTGAAAGTCCCAAGGTTCGGTTACAAATGGTATCGCATTCGAACGGATGGGTTTACAGACTGGAGACAGGATATAAAAAGCAGCTGAATTCGCCCTGTATTTTTTTTTCTCGCCCCCGGGAGTTTGCACAATAATTCTTGTAATACCCTTCCACGAAAGCTGCGAACTGGAAACGCTGCTGCAGTGGAAGAGATTTGGGCAGAATCGAATATACTCACGACGGGATTTCGGAGTAGATCTTATATTTGAATAAAATGTTTACAAACAAAAACATAGGAGATGTCTTTACTCCGCTAAAGTTGTGTGCACAAGAAGGCACTGGTGCTGGCTTATACCTGTGGTGACAGGGTATTTGTTAAAAAAAGGACAACAAACTCGCGAGCTTGATCCGCTTGCAAAAGATTATAGCAGCGGCAAACAGCTACTGGGCGCCGAGCTATATTTAAAAGCGACTTTTGAAAATCCCTTTATGTGTTTCAAATCGAAAGTTTGTGCAACTTCAAACAACATCAGTCTACAGATCGTGTGAACTAGCTCGGAGAAAAAATGCGCTAGAACAGCTACAAAAAGCTGCGAAAATTGACTTATTTCAAGTGTTAGCGTAGCAGCTCGGCACGGCCATAAAAAGAAGTACATGGAAAGCGAACACTTCGTTGCTTGGAAGGAAAGTGGATTTACATCGTCTCGTAATGGACTAACAGTACTACTTGTTGAAATGCACTTGGCTTGCCTGAAAAAACCTTGCAGAGCGATAGCTCTTACGATGTGTGCTTAAAAAGTGATTTGAGAAACTGTTCCCGTGTTTGAACCCGACCGCGGCGGCTGCGTTTTTATGGAGGAAAAACGCTAAGGCGCCGTGTGCTGTGCGATGTCAGTGCACGTTAAAGATCCCCAGGTGGTCGAAATTACTCCGGAGCCCTCCACTACGGCACCTCTTTCTTCCTTTCATCTTTCACTCCCTCCTTTATCCCTTCCCTTACGGTGCGCGGTTCAGGTGTCCAACGATATATGAGACAGATACTGCGCCATTTCCTTTCCCCAAAAACCAAATAAAATTATATAGAAACTGTTCAATGACATTTCTCAGAATTAATTGTTGCAGCGTTGGCTTAAACGGATGGCACGTAAAGAATAAACTACTCTTGCGGGTTTGGCGGAGAAGACAGCCTGAGTCGTCGGTCGCAACCGGCTAAATGGAGCGGTTGGTTTTCACAGTCATACTCCAGATAACCTCCTTAATATCCCCGCCACGGTACACTAAATTCAGCTCAAGGAGTGAGTGCGTGAAGATAAGAAATCAAAATTTTCTCAGCAAACTGAGGCGCGTGGAGCTTTACAAGTGGAAACAGCTTTACGGCACTTCCTGCAGAAATAGGGACGTTGCTTGTAGAAAAATGCACCTCTTTGACCTTCCGCCAAGGGACTGTAGAATTCCTTCGCGCGCGTTGTTTTAAGCCTCGAACGTTTCCTGATCTAGTTTTCGTTTCAGCGCTACTGAAAGGGAAACATCCCTTTTCAGCTGTACACGCCTCCGTTGTAGCGCTCGAAAGCAAAAGCAAAGTAGAGCAAGCTTTACGTGTAGTTACATCGAACCCACGGTAATCCGCACAGAGCGAACTAGCACGAACAAAGTAATAACGATGCGATCGCTGGAGAACGAAAAATGATTTTCCTACTGCTTTATTGTACCGCGAGAAAACACATTCGCCCAGAGCGCAGCACACTTTTGCATTGATATGAGCATTTGAACCAAAAATAAAAAAATGATGGACGATCTAGCGTGGTAAGGCCAAATGGGAATTAAGTGCGCTGGCACTTTGGTTTCCACTTCTGTCTGGGTTTCGGGTCGAGGCTCGGTTGCGAAGGTCAATTCAGGCGTCAGAAAAAGAGCGACATGAACCGGCGTCCGTAGCTGAAGGACCTAGCAACTAAGCCACCGCGGCGGGCCCTTTCTTATATTGATTCGTATATTTTATATAATAATTAATAATTGTTTTTTTGGAAAGGAAATGGCGCAGTATCTCTCTCGTATATCGGCGGACACCTGAACCGCGCCGTAAGAGAAGGGATAAAGGACGGAGTGAAAGAAGAAAAGAAGAAAGAGGTGGCGTAGTGGAGGGCTACGGAATAATTTCGACCAACTGAGGATCTTTAACGTGCAATGACATCGCACAGCACACGGGCGCCGTAGCGTTTTGCCTCCATAAAAACGCAGCCGCCGCGGTCGGGTTCGAACCCGGTAACTCCGGATCAGTAGCCGAGCGCCCTAACCACTGAGCCACCGCGGCGGGTTTCGTATATTTCTCGCGACAGGTTTTGATACATATTATTTCGTGCCTTGCCGCCATGATGAGCCGTACAAACTTGGCTATACCGAAACGGTTTATAACAAAATAATGAATATAACGAAGGAATAGCCACAACATTTGGAAGCTCCTATAGAAGCCCATTAATTCATATTTCGTTCTAAAAATCAAATTTTCAAGAACGGGATGTAACGTACCTCCCATGAAGCCTACTGGCCATTTCTCACTGAGTATATTTGCAACAGTGTTCAACATAAAAATTCCATACCTATTTGATGCGGTAAATACAAATCATTGCGTATAACTTACTCCGTCGAGCATTGCACAGAACACGCGGAAAACTTAGCCTGTATCAAGCGGAGGCGACTGAAACTAAAAACTAAAGCCCTTTAATTGATATTTCTCGAACTGAGCGCAGAGAAAATTTTCAATAAAATTTGAAATTAACCAAGGAGCCCGTGTCACAGAAAAGCCGGCACCATTATTGGCGTCACTATTCGGCGTCGGCATCTTTGACTGTGAGTGAAAAATCTATGGAAAATATCCACAGAAGAAACCTAGAAACCGTTAGGTAGCAGGTGGGACATCTATAAGTCACGTGACCTTGTGGCGCAACCTGCCCACTGGATTGTGAGCTAACTGCCCATCGTTGCAGGTGGCTGTTAATTTAATGATTGGGTTCGGAACGTTGCTCGGGAAGAGGAACCTGAGTCTCACAAGCCACACAGCTGGCAGCACCTGTGCCTCAACTACCGCTCGTCGACCGGCTGCCTTGTGCAAGCCGTCGAGGCACAGGGGCCGCTTTACGCTTGCCCGTGGCATAAAGGCGAGTGTTGGACATTTATTTGCAAAGGTCGGTCTGCCCGGGCGTGGTGTGGTGCACGTGTGTCGGTGCGTCGGTGACCGAGAAGGAACTCAATGGGTTGAGGTTTCTAAAACAAACACTTTACTTGGAGGCAGGAAACAATACAACCAGGTAAAAACGAACAAAGGGAGTGCAGAAAGAATGATACAAAACACGAAACGCGACAAGCAGGAGACACGCAATACAGAAGTTAATCCATCCAACTCAGTCAAGTACAATAGAGGCTTACAATGCATTAGATGTACAAAATACAACGTTACATAGACAAGGAAAATGAAAAGTCCGGCGGACGATTCACATACGGGGCCAAGGTGAAGATTCCGGTTCGGGTGGCTGTCGATGCGGCGATGGCTCGAAGGCGGCGGGCCTTGTGCGATGGAACGCGTGACTCGGCGCGGTACTTCGTCCCTCAACGCCGCGGACACACCACCCAACCTCTTTTGTTGCCTGTCTTCTCCCGACTGCCCTCAGCTCCCCGCAACCCGGACGGGGCTGGTGGAAGGAAGGAAGGAAGGCCTCAGACGTTGCTGGCACATACCCACTACGGGGGAGTGGCCAAGACACAGGCGGTTAATTACTGGATACAGGAAAGTTTTGACGGGAAAAGCAGTGGCAATAGTATGTAGTCTGATAAATTGGAAGAGGGAAGGAAAGGGGTCCAGTTAAATTGGAGATCGAAGACGGGACAATTGCTTAATGTGCATAATAGTACACAATGCCTATAACGTTGCAATGTCGTACTGACTGAGGGCGGGAAAAAGAAATTAGAATGGGGCTGGTGGCCGCCACACGGTTTCCCTCCCATCTTCTTCTTCTTCTCCTCAAGTAATATGGCACATACCCATGTGGGGGTGATTGGCCAAGGTATAGAGTAGAATGCCAATGAAGCATTTGCGCGGGGAAGCAAACGTCAGAAGACTGAATCAAGATAAAAAAAAATTGGAAAAATAAAATGAATTCAAGAGGTATGAGTCATCCGGAATAGAATCAATCTAGCCTTTTTTGGACATGCGAAAGAATTTTGTATATAGCTAACAAGATAATCGATTAGTTGCACTTATGTAATCGTGAAGGTAGCCGCATACACTGCTTAACGGGAATCCCTTGGCACTCGCACCGAACGATAGAAAAACTGTAAGAGACAGAGGCAGTCGTAGTCTCGAAAGAGGAACCTCCAGATATTGCTTTCTCTGAACCGCGAACCGCCGGCAAGAGAGGAGAAAATGATCGATTGATTCAACTTGCCCACATGATACACAAAGGTTTGTCGCAGCGAACCCGCACCTGCATAAGTACAAGTTTAAGTGAGGGATTCTACATCGCAGGAGCGTCATGGACACTTCACAAAGCCTTGACTTACACCAGCGGATATTCCATGGGTATTTTAGGTGTTGAAAGTCCACGGTATTGAGCAACGGATCACTCAAAGTGGCTGAATTATGTTGGAACCGCTGGAAACGTGAAGATGCTAACAGAATGAGGTGAGGGACGGGATATATTACAGGTGCGCTGAGAGCTGACCTTGCCAATAAATCAACCACCTCGTTAAAATAGACGCCTGAATGCCCAGGTACCCAGACCAAACGGATCTCGCGCACTGTGCTCGGAACAAAAAACCTAAGTGAACGAGTCAAGAAAGATTTTTCCGAATTTTGGAGAGAGACAATAACTGAAAGGCAGTCTGTAAGAATAAGAACCCGTGCGACATGTCTGGGAATTTTGAGAAGAGCCAAACCAATGGCCAAAAACTCTGCGAAGAATATAGGAGTATAATCAGGGATACGAACGGAGTAGCTCCAAGCTAGATCCTGCGAATATATGCCAATCGCCGCCTTCTCACAGCTGCCGGAGGCATCAGTGGAGAGAACAGTATGATGTGGAAAATTCTGTAGCTGTTCAGAAAGAAGACCATTTAGGGTATGTGCGGGCATATGCTTCGCATGGGACGGGAAAATAAAGTCGTAATAGAAGACGGGATCTGCCTGCGTATCAGCAACTCGTTGCAAGGAGATCAGATCAACCTGAAGCGGAGCTAACAGATTCTGCGTGAACCTAACTTGCGGAAGCTGATAACGTGGCCAGTGATTAGTCAAAAAAAGGTGTGGTTGGGATACAAAAATTGGAATACTAACGCCTGGGGCCGGGTCAAAAGACTTGAGGAAAGTACGCACTGTTAGAAGTTGGAAGCGGGAATAGAGGTTGGGGATACGGGCTTCCAGATAAAGTACAGCATTGGAAGTTGATTTTGGGAGCCCAAGGAATAGCCGTAGGGCACGCCTTTCCAGTAAGGCTAATGGCTGCAGCTTGTAGTTCGCGCTACCAGAGAACAAGGGGCAACTAAATTCCAGAATCGGTCTCATATAAGCCTTATAGAGCAACAGTAGCGTGTCACGACGCATGCCAAACTTTTTATTGCCAACTCGGGTCAAACGGCCCAGTGCACGTTCCCCTTTAATAACATTATTCTTAATATGGTGTCGCCAGTCCAAATTTTGGTCATAAGTAACACCTAGGTATTTAACCGACTCCACCTGCGGAATTGGAGTGGAGCGGTTGGCTAGCGAGATGTACATAGGAGCGCCGGGTGGAAATACCAGCACGCCACATTTGCTGACATTAAGTGATAATTTGATTTGGTCCAACCAGACTTCAAGATCATTCAGATATGCCTGCAAATACCCGTAGAGCACATGAATATCCTTTGGTGATGCGAAAAAAGCTATATCATCTGCGTATACATAAACTGTAACGTTAGGATGAATGGGGATGTCCCGAACTAATATGTTGAAAAGCAGCGGAGAAAGAACAGAGCCTTGCGGCACACCTCTTGATTGACCATAGGTATTAGAACGAAATGATCCGTCTGTACAGAAGAAAAATCTATCTTTTAGAAATTCACAAATCCAGGCGTAGAGGTAATGCGGCGGTTGTAGTTGAGCAAGCTTGTTAATGAGGACTGTGTGCTCCACGCTGTCATAGGCCTTCGCAACGTCAAGCGTCACCAAGGCCGAAACTTCTCTCTGGCGCATTGAGAGTCGTATGCGGCTCTCGAGATCCACATGCGCGGACCATATGGAACAACCGCGACGAAAGCCAATCTGTGCGGGGCTGAGGCCGTTAATATGATGAGCATGCTTTGTGAGGCGACTGTGTACTACTCTTTCTATTAGCTTTACAAATTTGAGGTTAAAGCAATCGGCCGAATATTGTCTAATTGAAATCCATTGTCTGCATTTTTTAAAAGTAAAATTATTTTCGCAATTTTCCAACTGTGAGGAATCCAAGAGGTTTCCAATGACGCATTTACAATATCTAGAAGGTGAGTTGGAAAGTCGTGCGCTAAAATCTTTAACATGCCCACAGTAATCCCGTCAGATCCCGGAGCAGCAGAGTGCATCGAGGAAACAATTTGCAGGAGCTCCGACACGTCGACCTCAGGATAGTCCGAGCTGGGGGTGAGAGTGTGCAAAGTTTCTGCTTTCTGTACCTGGAAACGTAAGGCCAGCCCCTGCGCGATGCGTTCAAGGTTTTCCTTAGCCTCCTGCGGAGACATTACCATTGACCTTATGCGATTGGAGGCCGGAGAGCTGTTATTCTGCGCCATGAATCTATAGAGAGCCTTCTTATTCTGGGGTTTTGAGAGATACGTGTTTAAATTTTGATTATAATCCTCCTTTCCCTTTTTAACAGTTCTTTTGAAACATGCAGAGAAGAACTTATAATTTATCCAATTAGCTGGGCTCTGATTATAGGAAAGGCTTTTCCAGGCTGCTTTTCTACGACGATAAGCTTTCTCACACTCCTCCGTCCACCAAGGAGACGGCTGTCTGGCAGGAGCAGCAGTGCACACCGAGAATACAGAGCTCTCAGCAGCATCTTGCAGAAAGGTAATTGTCCGTTGAGCTCTTTGTGCTCGACCTGAGCTAACTATGGAGGGGAGTGAGGCAGATATCAATTTTTTTGTACATAATGTGGTTTACAAATTTCATGGTTGCACCACCTTTTCTGATAGGCGAGGATATAATAGAAAAGGTTATTGAAAAGTGGTCACTAGATGTACCTGAGTCTTCAGTTGACCATGCAGATACGCCAACCCCACGAGATGCTAATGTTAAATCTATGATTGAACGGGATCCTCCTCGCATAAAGGTTACTGCTCCAGAATTACAGCAGCGCACTGCATTCATTGACATCCAGGACCACAGAAGCTGGCCGCAGGAGTCAGAGCGACTATCCCAGACACTGTGGTGCGAATTAAAATCTCCTGCGATGACTGTGCTGTTTGCGCCGCTCAGTAAGGTATCCAAACAGTCTGTCCTGTGAACACCGATTGGGAAGTAGACGTTAGCAATAGTGACTTTGGCGCACCGTGGAAGGGACATTTCAACCGCCAACAACTCACAGTCAGGGCGCATAACTGTCTGCGAGATTGATGCCCGGTGACATATTTTCGTAGAGATCATAGTTATTAACCCACCACCCCTGCCATTAACGCGATCTACCCTGAAAACACGAAATTTTTTAAATGTGAATGATTTAAGTGGAGAGAGCCACGTTTCTTGTAAAATCACAATATCTGGATTATGTTTATGAAGAAGTATTTCAAGATCCGGTAAAGAAGAAAGTACGGAGCGACAATTCCACTGCATAACTTTTAGACCCGCCATGATTATCGACTGGTTAAAGAGGCATCAACAGCCTCCTGCAGCACATCAGTCTTGGGAATTAATTTGGGGGGTCCTTTCTTTGCTTTGACTTGCGGAACAGCTGACTTCGAGGGTGAGGAAGAAGCTCGACGCTTCTGGGAAGTGGTGAGCATTTCAACGTCCATGCTACAAGTATCGACGTGAGCGACACTGTCAGGAGCGCTGTTGGCAGGCGGTACTTGGGGCACGGTAGGAGGCGACATGGAATGACTCTTACTAGCAGCACTTGGGAGTGATGCCGGCGTAGCCGCCGAAACATGTGATTCAGTAGGCAGAGATTGGCCAGCAACAAGTTGAGATAGAGCCTTGGTGAAACTGCCCAGCATTCGCTCGACCACCACAGAAAGAGCCTGTTCTACTGAGGACACTATTGAAGTAGTCAAACTTGACGGTATATCAGCAACAGTGCTTCGCGCACGGCTGGCATATGTATTATCCCTCCGATCCAGAAGTGCATAAGCATCTGCTCTCGAACATCGTTTCGCTTGAATGATATCGAGCAGGCTTTGTCCGTCGGCTCGTTTCGAGCAGTTGACATCATCAGCTGAGTGGTTGCCCTTGCATAGGCAACACTGGGGCTGATCAGACGCGCAGCTGTCATCTGAATGCCCTTCTCCACAAACCCGGCAGCGGGTCGCCGACTTACACGCTTTACCACTGTGACCGAAACGCCAACAGTTGTTGCACTGAAGAGGACGGGGCTGCAGAGGGTCCACACGATACACTATCGGCCAAACCTTGAGTTCAGAAGGACAGGAGGAACCAGCAAACGTAGTGATAACTGACTCTGTCGCAACACGCACACCATTGAATTCTCTACTGCACCGGTAGACAGAAAGAACCCCCACACCTGCATCCTGAAACTCCTTCAGTATATCCTGCGGGGAAGATGCTGGGTCCACGCCACGAACAATACCTTTGGAACATGCGAGCTCTTCCGGGATGAAGGCTTTAACCGCTAATGACTGAAAAATTTTGCACTGGAGCAGGTCTGTGACACAATCAATGTCAGCGGACCTGCAAACAATGCCTCTCCGGCCGAACGGTCGCACCTCAGAGATCTGGAGGTAGTGGGTAGTGAGAGATCTTAGCTCCTGCTGAAGGACCTTGGGGCTTTTTATCTTGATCGTTCCCTCACCGATCGGGACGAGAGCCACAGGGATGATGTCAATTCCATTTTTACGAAAATTTTCTAGCGGCAAGCTTTGGGTGGGCAAGCTGGCAAACCAGGTTGCCGACCCTCCACCCGGGGAGGTCAGCGACATACCTGAGCCAAACGCACCCTCAAATGCACATTAACCTGGCCTACAGACCTAACCTGAGACCTGGCCAAGTCCCCCACACAGAACGGCCTCACCAGAGATGACCACGTAGGCACCACCAGGACACCACAGTTGAGCTCGAAGCCAAGCACCAGCAAGAACACCATCATCGGGACGCTTCCTTTTTGTTTCTCCACGCGGGGACGACGGGGCAGAGGGGACGCAGTAAGCGGCAAAGCTCCCCCGCGGAGCGCGCCGGAAAGCCGTGCCTTACGGGAGGGCAGGAGAAAGCGCACGAGACTTATGTCTTCCGTGACAGCCATCGCCGAGTCGGCCAGGACTGCACGCTCGAGTTTCGGCAACCGGCGCCTCTGCACCACCATCCTTGAAAACGCCACGCTTCCTTAGAACTGCACTGTGGTTTTTTGTTTGCCGATGGTCGAGCTCTGAGGAAGTCCTCGACGGATCCCTCACCGTGCTGCGACCCTTTTACTGTTCTACGTGAGCCCTCTCCTCTGCTCTGTCCCAATGGGCAATGTCCTGCTGGTCTTTGACAACCTGCCATCGCAAGGCAGTGGCACATCGCTTGACTGTTACGCCTATGCGCAAGGAGTGGCATAAGTACTCCCGCTGATCTGTGAACGTTAAGTAAAGAACGATCAATTCCGCGTGTATGGGCAGTAATCTAGTAACGACATCGCTTCATGCCCTTAAGGCGAAGCTTAAGGGTGCCCAACAATTTTAAAGCAAATATTCATTGATTCAGACCACTATCTTTAATAGCCGCAGGATAAGTGGGGATCAGCGCGGAAAACAACATGAAATATGTGGGAAATAAGGAACCAATCTCGAAAGTATGTCGCCGCTCACCGCTTGAATACAGATTGCTTTACCGCGACAGCTATCAGAGGCGCTTTCTAGGAGCTTCTATGCGCCATCGGTATGCGTACGCTTCCACAAGTGTTTGCAAGGGGGATAGCGCTTGCTTCGTATCTTGCCGGATATGCCTACAGGCGCTGCAGTTAGAGAGTGACGCTCCTAGTTAAACTCTTCGTTCAGCCTTGCATTCGTGCCTTATGGTTAATCAAAGGGCGCCGTTAAGCGGCCATTTCTTCTTCTGGTGATCGTCTCTTCATGGGTGCTTGCTTTCCCGACATATTCACTCTCCGCACTTCAAACATGCAGCCAAACAACATAGAGGGCAGGCCCGTAAAAATAAGGGTATTCTGTAATGCCGGCCTCAAAGAATAGAAGTAGACCCTGAGGAGTGCTTCGAGCTGCGGGTGCTGAACAGTCCGGGAAACATAGAACGCACTTCGAGAGACCCCTTCTCGAATACAAGTAAGTGGCTGCTCGAGAAAAGCGGGAAACGGGGTGCCCTGTAGACACTAATTCGACCAGCTCAATAATGGTTTTCTTCCCATAGGACATGGTCTTACTGCATATGAATGAGATGACTAGCAAGCATTATGTTCCTGGGCGTCCCTGAGGGCGCCATTTACTGCCGAGGATTCCCTCTCATGACCTTTCACTCGAGATTCCATCTCTTACTTTCACACAGATGCGTCGCAACTTTCGCTTGCTACTTTCGCCCCTTTTCATAAAAAAAAAAGATGTGGGAATAACGCTAATCCTGCCTTATGCCATCGATGGCAATCACGATCCACTCCGTGATAGAAACACGCAAACCTAAGTGAGGAAATGTGCCTAATCGAGCTTTGAGGTAATGATTGCTTCAGTCGAAGAAAATATGGCATAAAGTCGCTGCTTTACATCCAAAATTCACCAAATTTGCTGATTCTCGCGTACGAGCTGATGACAAGTGGCGTCCGACTAATGAAACAACAAGCATCATCCCCTTCGAGGCGCGTACGCACGTAAAAGCACTTAAAGTAATGGCGTTTTCAAAATTCCAAAAACTAATATGGCTACTACGAACTGCTCTATAAAATTGTCTAATTGCAATAAGGTGCCTATTAATCATAATTAACAGTGAACTGTTACAATTTAGTTAATCATTTTACTAGTTAACATGATTCGCCGTTTTTTTTGACGTCCGTTAACACTGGTATTACTATCACGCGGAAAACTTCTCTTTGCCATAAAAGCTCTATTTAAAAAAAATATTGGCCGGCTTCCCTTAGAGAGAGAGAGAAAGACGAACGGAAAGGCAGGGAGGTTAACTAGGCGACTCCCGGCATGCTACCCTACACGTGGGAAGGGGAACGGAGGGAGAGATAGAAAGGGGAGGGAGAAAAGGGAGATGATCCCTTTTCCACATGTCCGTTGGTCATTACTTGCAGGGTACACAGGGCACACACTGATCGTTCACAATCTTGCACTCAATCCTGAGTCCTTTAAGAACTTGAAAAGTGTCTTCAGAGCTATCATCTGCGATGAAGGCTTACTCCAAGGACCCATAATCTTGGCTTCAGTAAGGGGCCTAGGAATCTAAACGGCGGAGTGTTGCAGCCAGGAGTGCACGCTCACGCAGAAACCGAGGGCAGTTACAAAGAAGGTGTTTTATAGTTTCGTCGCACCCACACATCTCACACGCAGGAGAGTCTGCCATTGCGATTAAGTGGGAGTAGGCATTCGCAAACGCCTCTCCCAACCACAGGCGACACAACAGCGTAGCAACGCAGCGGGAGAGGCCGGACGGAGGACAGAGTTGAAGTAAGGGGTCTAGGCGGGGCAGACGACATGTGGTGTTTCCAGGAGAAGACCATGACGCTAAAATATATTTTCTGCCGAGCATTCGCATATAGACGTTCTTAGCATACCGGATACGTGCTACCGGAGACGTGCTACCGGAGACGTATACCGGTTTACCGGTCACCCCCTGCGCATGCGCAGTGGCATTGTTGGGGTCAGGGGGAGCCACTGTGCATGCGCAGGAGGGGTCTGGTAAACCGGTATACGTCTCCGGTAGTACGTCTCCGGTATGCTAAGAACGTCTAATGTCTTGCTGCGTCGGGTCTTGTAAACGGTATCTGGACAGTGTTGGGACTGCCTTGAGCAGATCGAGCTGCAGCGTCAGCTGCGTCGTTTCCGACAATGCCATAGTGTCCCGGTATCCATGGAAGACGATGTCATGACCCTCTTTTTGCACCTGGTGTTGAAGTCATAATTCAGCTACGAGTTCATCGTGATTGCCATGGCGTAAAGCGGAATTAAGACATTGTAGGGTTGCTTTTGAGCCGCAGAACACAGCCCATTTGTGGTGTGTTTGTGCACCGATGCACTGCACACCCGCACGAAGAGCGGCCAATTCTGACCCGGTGGAGGTTGTCCGATGCGAAGTTTGCTGGTTAATACTGGCCAGTCTCTCAGGAACGACCACGGCGTAGGTTGAACTTGCACCTGAGACCGAACCATCTGTATACACATGGGTGCGGTCACTATATTCGGCGTGGAGTAGGTAGAGTGTCAACTGTTTAATGGTAGGTGTCGATAAGTTCGATTTTTTTGTTATTCCCGGAATTGTAAGGCGCACGCATGGCTCCCGCAGACACCACAGCGCAGAGGAAGGCCGTGCTGCCGGGGTGAACTGTGATGGGATGGACGACTGGTGGGCTGTTATAACCTTTGAAAACGCTGCGTGTGGTCTTTGAACCGCCACTTACACAAGGTGGTGTTGGGGAATCCTTGTTAGATGATGTATGTGGATCCGCAGGGTGTCAAGGGTTATATACGTCGAGAGTGGGTAGTCCTGGCCGATAGCTATGGTGGCAACTGTTGATGCGCCGTCCTCTCTGCTGGCCTCGCTGAAGTACTCGATGGTGTCAGCGCTGTCGGGGTCGCTCGGACGGCTGCACCGCTTCATCGACGACCTCGAGGAGGAGGCCGCCAGGCTATTTGGATGCCCAGGAGGGTTCAGATCTATCGCCGTATGACGGGGGACATCACCGCAGAATACAGGCAAAATCACGGAAAAAATTGGAGGACGCTTAAGCTTCGAATTAAAAATGGGACGCGACAACGTGTTGCAGCACTGCCAGGGAGCCCACGGGACGCCATGCCCCCTTGCCCGTTAGACAAATCGCTCTGCTACGTACGGCGAAACGGACGCGCGGGGCGGCAAACCACGTAGAAGCGCTGCCAGGCGCCTTGCTGAAACGCGCGGGACCCAACTTGCAGTCGTAGTTTGTCGGCACATGGTTCTCGACAAACCCGAAGCCATGAGCGCCAGCATAGCTTCCGCGCCGAACGAACGGGGAGCAAGCCGCAAGCTTCGCGGTGAACGCGCGTTGGATGTGCGCTGCGTTGTTCACCGCTCACCGCGTGATTCATGCGTGCCCGCACAGCCGCACTGCGCCCGAACGAGACGAGCGGGAGGCGCTGCGGTCGCACGAGTTGCGATTCTTTCTGGGAGTGGAAAGGGGGACACAGCGGACACAGCGTGTGCATTTCTCTCTCTTCTGAGGGGATGGTCGCTGCGCTGTGTGTGTGTGTGTGTGTGTGTGTGGGGGGGGGGGTACATTGCGAGGAGGAGGAGGAGGAGGACTGCGAGGTGGAGGATTTTTCGGTCACGGCCGACGCCGACACCGACTTTTCTGCTACACCGGCTTTTCTGCTTAACGCTTTCGCGTTAAAAGCTGGAGCCTGACTGAAAGCGTTCCACAAGGATGCACTTCGTCGTCTTCCTTCCCTGAGACATCTGGTATTGCCAAGGCCCTGAAACCAGTGTTCAGCTATTATGTGACGACGCCAACTTTGGACAAAATTTGCATACTTAAATATATAGGACTAGAAATGTTCCAACACAATTTGGCATGCTGTTTGTAAAAATCAGCAAATTTTAGCATGTTTCTCCTTTTGGAGAATTATTCGTGTCTGATGGGGTTAGGAAAGCTGGACACTAGACTGGGTGAGTATTTTGCGGATTTATAATACCGTCGGACTACCTGGATCACCGGGATACGACCGGAGTGCTGACCGCGTGCGAGTTAGATATTCTGGCAGAAGAACATTGGGGCAGAGCTAGCGACGGTATAACAAGATTGATCTTGCAAGCTTCAACTGCAAGATGAATGTTAACTAGCCCAATGCGCCGTACTCTTGAACAAGTTTCATAGTAAACATACCGATTATTGTGTGGCTTCTCTGCAACTTGTTCCTTGTTATTGTTGCCTGAAGCGACTCACGACGCCAAACTACTTCGCTTTCCGTTAAAGTATGCATGTGGCCAGTACTGGCCACTTCAGCCCAATTTTTAGGCCTTAAGACTGAATTTTTGCTAAGGCAGGATTCTAAGGCAGGCTAACAATGGCTGTTACCAAGACGAATGTTTTAGCGTCCATAAAATAGTGTTTCAAATAAAAACGCATATTTTTCTTAATCAAGGCATCAGAACGTATTTTCGAAATATACTATCTGGAACTAAATAGTTATATGCATATTTTCGCAAATGTGGAAGTTGTTATTTTAGACAGAAAGGAGTGTTGTTCAGGAAAACATTACTGTTATACAACCCATCTCCGACTTAACGGTCAGTTGCACGTGGACTACATATCGCCGTCATCAGATTTGACAGCGTGCTCATAGCCATATTAGTCGTGTTTTCCTGTGGTGATGGCACTGGACAACGAAGATAAATCTCTTTCGCTTGATGTGACGCCTCAGAGTTCTCTTCCGCCTTTGAGCAGCAACGCGCCTTGCGTCAGTAGAGCTGTGTGGCTGCGTTCAAAAATCAACTAGCTGTTCATCCGTGTGCTCATGTGCTGTGCGAAGACAGTGTGCGTCAAATATCCCCAGGTGGTCGAAATTATTAGGCTGTAATTACGGCACCTTTTTCTATTTTTCATTCATTCACTCCCGCGTTCCTTTTGCCTTACGGCGTGTTTGAGGTGTCCATCGAGAAGTGAGACATTTACTGGGGATTCTTTCCTAAAAAAAAAACACTGCTAGCGCAACCGTCTGCTTTATTATGTGAAGACGAATTGGTTCGTAATGATCCCCGCGCCTCTTTAGAAATATGTGAGGCTGAAAAAGAGTTCAGCTGATCACAGGTAACAGACAAAAGTATTTCACGAACTTCGAGAAAAACTCTGAGCTGTGCAAGATTTTTTGCTGACGTCGTGAATTGAAGAACGTGGTTGTAATGTAGGCTACACCAGTTATGAGTACTTTATGCATGAAAGGAATAAGAAGGGAGGTGTGTCTACGCTTTGTCAAGTGCTCGTAGTCAAGGGCTCGTGACGTCGTGTTAGTTCCTTCGTTCGTGTATATTTTGCGCGGTTCCGTCCGGATAAACTACCAACTAGGTTATTCGTCCATAGTTTGCAGGTATAAGTTGGGCTTTCTCTTTGACGAGTGAAGCATCCAGCTGCTTCTACACTGTCGCAAGAGGCCAGCTTTCAACCATCTTACCGATGTGACATTAGGCGGACTATTTCTTACCTATAAAGTGGTCTCCGAAGTTCTGTCTTTAGGAGCAAGAAAGCAAAGCTCGAGTACTCGCCCTAAAACAACACAAAGAGGGCGGCTGGAGCCAGCAGAGAAAGCTTCTGTGGCTGATGTCCACTCCCTCTTCAAAAGGAAAGACTGCTCATAAAATATACACCGATATATCAACAGCGCCTTTCTTTTCAACGAAGCGTCTTTACAACATGCAGGTGCTGCCCGATGATGTGCCACAACAGCGCCTGTATGTTTACGTCGAGCTTGCTTTTAAAATCGATAGCGCATGCGTCCTAAGATTAATAGACTTGCGTACTTGCAAGCGGAGATGAAGAAAAAGAGTCACTGACACGTCGATCCGTGCATGTGTCTTTGCTTTCTTTACTCTGCAAACCCGCGCTGCCTCTCAACCTCCCACCACTGTCCTCCCGCCAAGTAGTACGCATTCGAAGGAGAATATCGGTTTTTTGAGAGAAACAAGAAGTTTGAGCTGAACGCGCGTTTCGCGAACTTCGGCTTCTTTCATCCCGATGCCAATCGAAGAAATCGAAGACGTGATGCTTCTGCTGCTTTTCTTGCCGTCTTAAGAGCGTGCCGTATACACGCGATGTCTGTCTCGTATGCCATTCCTATTTGCGATGAATTGCTGTTTGCTCGAAGCGCAAATAACAGCGTGGAGGTATGACGGACATCGATTGCGTTGTGTTCTGGCGCAGCACTACTCAGAAGTCGAAAGCGGGCCATGTGGAAATTTTGCCAGCGGAGCAGTGTCCTGTTTTAACGCGAAGGCGTTAAAGGCCCCGTTTACCAGAAAATCCAGTGTCGGCATTGAGGGCGAAAAATCACGGGCATGGCTCTGGCATGTGGTCCCCAGAGAGCAACCTAGGAGGCAGCTGGGCCACCTAGCTCACGTGACCTTGCGGCGTCGTCACAACCTGCCCACTGTGGCAGGTGGCATCTGAATTATAGTGATTGGTGACTCGGGAAGCAACATGGGCTACACAAATCCCTCCGCTTGGAGCACCTGCCATCGCAGGGCAGTGGCGCATCGCTTAACCGCTGCACCGCTGGGCTCCCAGGGTTGTATCAATGTAAAGTGGAGAATGACCTTCTGCCTATGTGGGAATTAACCCATTACGCTATCGCGTCATACCTGTAAGGCTGAGCCCAATAATAATAATAATAATATAATAATAATAATAATAATAATTGGTTTTTTGGGGAAAGGAAATGGCGCAGTGTCTGTCTCATATATCGTTGGACACCTGAACCGCGCCGTAAGGGAAGGGATAAAAGAGGGAGTGAAAGAAGAAAGGAAGAATTAGGTGCCGTAGTGGAGGGCTCCGGAATAATTTCGACCACCTGGGGATCTTTAACGTGCACTGACATCGCACAGCACACGGGCGCCTTAGCGTTTTTCCTCCATAAAAACGCAGCCGCCGCGGTCGGGTTCGAACCCGGGAACTCCGGATCAGTCCTTGCAATTTTTTTGGAGAAAAGTGTGAGTGTCAAGGATTAAAGCTAGATTCTCTTTTTTCTTTTGATAATGAAATGGAAAGCCACAAGTCATACGGCAATATGGTTTTACGTGGGATAAATGAGATACACATTCGTAAAGATTGCAGGGCAAGCTTGTCTTCGAAGTAGAGGAAAACAAAAATGGATGTTTTAGTTCTGAGACGCTGTCTCATCAGCGAGAGTACTTTTAGAGCACTTTCAGGCAGTAAAGTACAACGTTATCGTGCTTACCGAGACGTGATATTCTAACCATTTTGATATTTTGGAGCTGCCTCCAAAGGATACTTTCTTTTTAAATAGAACATCTCGACTTGGAGGAGGAGTGTCTATTTTAATAGATAAATCTATACTATGCGAGCTATTGGCAGAGTTTTCATGTGTAGCAGAAGAACGGAGCACAAGTAGTCACGACGCATTAAGGAAGCCTCAGAGGAGGACTATTCTTTCAGGCAGTGTTTATTTTTAGGCTTTCCTCTCCTCCCATCCCAGGGTGCGCTTCCATTTCGCGGTTGTCGGCTGGCGCCTCGGCATCTCTTCGGCGTCGGGCCCATTCGCGTGTCACGCCGTGTCGTCTACCCGAACCACGACAAGGGCTGGAGGTATACAAGCTGCTTGACAGCGAGCGTTGTTTGTTCGAAGCGGAAGGCGTATTTATGTCTAGCGCCGTCGGCAGCGCGTTTCCAAAACTGGCCGATTGGGGGACTGGAAGCCAAAGGAGGCAGTCGAAGCTCACCCTGATAGTGTCTCACTATAGGCACTAATAATCCCAAGCACCGACATCTATTCACCTCTTTTACTTTCAGAACTTATACTAAAACCGCAAAACACTTTGGCTTTTTTGTATTCTTTTGATATTGAAGTTTTAGCATCTTAGGGAACTCGCAGCAGCACCGATGGGTGCAAAAAGAATGTTCTCTGAGAGAACAGGAAAGCGAGAAAGTGCTGAACATTTTGAACGCAAGGGCAATTACATATTGCAAGAAAAGCTTCGTGCGCAAAATGAAAAGGCGTGGATAAAGATGGCCGCAGTTAAGAGAGCGTGTCTTAGAGTCTAGATATAAAAACCAGCTGCTCCTTTTCTTGAAGTTTTAACTCACTGGCAACTACGTCGAGACGTAGACCTGCATAGAATGCAAAAAAAAAATGCAGCGAGAAGTTTTTGGTTAACAAGATGCATAATTTGAATTGTTCCGTGCTCTTGACAGTGGCTGAGCTGAGGTAATGCTGAAAATAAAGAAACAAATTACACTATTATGTTTATATTAGGCGCTGTATTGATAATGTTTAAGAAAATTAAATTGGGTCTTAAAAATTTGAGAGCTTCGCATGGTGATGTTGAGGAGCATGGGAGTCGGACCTTTATACGAGAATGCTAAGCGAGATTACCGCGTTTTTTAGAGGAAACAGTTTTGATTACCAGCAGCAACTATTGAACTTTTGATGTCGCAATTACTGCAAAGAATTAACCAACAAATAAGACTAGTACTGCGTTCTTATAATTTTGTTTTCGAACCCTTGAAGAGGCGGTGTGTGTAGTACGGAATATTTGTGTGCAGCTTCAAGCGCCAAATGTTTATGGCTGGAGTAAGCCAAATACAAGAAAAACTGTTGAAGAATGTTGCATGTGCTCGCTGTTTCACTCAAACCCTTCTGTGTGCGATATTTTTGTCATTTTCCAGGCTGTCGGCCCAATCAAAGCACAGCTCAAATTCAGTCGCTTACAGCTTTTTGGCGCCCAAGTAAAAAGCAAGAAAAAAAGAGAAAAGGAGAAATGTTGTCGCCCTCCAACAGAAAGACTAAATGGCGGTGCTATATAACGCTGCTCGCATGCTAGCTCGCCACAAAATTTATTCCGCAGTCGCCGCGCTGGGTCATTGGCTGTGAATTTCTGCTGTTGATTCGGAACAAAGTCACTGTTTCCAAACTGGCTGTAGCCCCTCAATTCGAAGGTCAAATTAAAGAAAAAACGAATGTTGCCGTGTGCCGAGATTGGTCCTTAAAAATTTCTTGTTCAAGAAATGCGGGATCTATGATCGTTTGGCCAAATATTGTGCCCTCTGGGCTTAGAAATAGGCCTTGTTTTAGTAAAGAGTTAGAAGCAGAGAAATGGGGCAGGGGGGGGGGGGGGGAGGGGTGAAGGGGTGGTATGCAGGTATCGCACTAACTTCTTCAGCCCAGTGAACAGCAACAAGAAGCAGAAGGAAATAACGACGGCAAAAAAAAAGAAGACCAGCTCATACAAGCAGTTGGAAGGCGATTGTTGTAAAACCCGAAATGTAAAACCCAAGCAAAACTGTTAACATTGTTGCTAATTAATATTAGTCGCATCACATCTCTTGATCGCGCGTCAATTTTTTTTGCCTCCTACATCTAAAGAATCGTAGTGTAATTTGTCTGTCTGTCTGTTGTTGCCAGGAAGAAAGAAAAGGGAAGTGCACAGGCCTGCTCACTGGCTCTAGCCGAGCCACAATCGCTACCACGTGCAGATAGTAGGAGAGTTGAAAGATGGGATAGATAGACAGGATAGTACAGACGCGCTGAAGACAAGGCCGATCCCGGAGGTAGTGCAATACCGGGCCAATCGGTGGCGGGAGTGAAGCAACCTTCTAACTCTCCGCCACATTTCCAAAAAATAAGTCCAATTCGACCCGTAACAGATACTCTACCCCCCCCCCCCCCCCCCCCCCCCCCTTCCCCCTAGATATGCGAAACACTACTGAAAGATGCGTATGATAGTCCGCCCTAACGTGTGACACGGTTTTGCGGGCGCTTTCAACGGACTGAAACAAAGTATTTTTTTTTCAGCAAAAAAAAAAAAACGTCCTGTGGTGTTCTTCGTTTAAATACTCGCTCTATTTCAGTGCGTGGAAAACTACTACCTTTTTTCGTGAATGAATCCGCGAAGATCTCATTTCTCCTTGCAGTGAGGCAAAGAGAAATACGGCAACCACCCGCTTCGAGCATGGGCGACAACGTTGAAGATGGATATGAACGTGCGCGTCATTAAGACACACTCCGGTAAGCACTAGGATGCACCACCTGACTGAGGCAAGTCTCATCGAAGGCGCGCACATTTCCACTGCCGCATTATGGAGATTGCATTCTCAGAGAGGCGTCGATGCCGATTATATATGGCCCGAGGGAGAGTTCGGCATCGGCATTTCTTCCGAAGACGCACCGAGGACTACGTCATGCGGAAAAGGTGTGCAGTAATGCGTGTTGTGCGGGCTGGAATGACTTCGTATAAGCACGGCCGTGATATTCCGCCTGGAGTGATCATGCCTGCTTCCTCCTTTTCTATATTTCATTGAAGCCGTGATAAAAAGGTACTTCCGCAAATACTTCGTGAGCACCGCTTGGCCTGACCCGCAAGGTTCCTTATCTGCCTAACTACGCGAGTCGAACTACAGGAAAAAACATAGCAGTAATAAAATTGCAAATCTTGTCCCTCGCACCTGGAAGAAAAATTACGAGGGCACCGAGGTCTGCTTCAGCCGAGAAATGCAAAAGCATTGCGTTTGTTGCTGCTGCTGCGTTTGACTGGCTGCTTTTAGAGCGACTGCTTGCTTCTCTTTTGCGACCATTTGCTTCTTCTCTGCCACAATTGACAGTTACGACATACTACACCACATTCGACAATTTCTGGTTACGATATACGACACCAGTTTCAGCAATTTCCGGTTACGAACATACTCCACCATCTCATCAGTTCCGTTTAAGACAGGCTACACCGCCTTCAGCAATTTGCAGTTACGACATACAACACTACTTCATAATTTTAGGTTATGACATACTACGACACTTCGTTATATCCGCTCTTAGCTCTGGTTACGACACACTACAGCCTCATCCACTTTATACCTCATTATAACATAATTAATCTTTGTCGTGTTAGGTCACGTGACTTTTGGTACCACGGTCTCTGGAAACTTCCGGCGACGCCTTGTGGTGGGAACTTCTGGCGCCAAGACAAGAATTCAAAGCGCTAAGGACGGGACAAGTGAAGGAGACACACACACCAGCTTTTCTTTCTTGCCTGCCATAAATGTTTTGGCATTAATAAATGGCATTTGTGGCTTTGCGGCACTTGCTCCAGTGCTAACACGGGTCACACTAAAAACCCGGGTCACACTTCGGGACACTAAAACGGGCGTGATGATGGTAATTGTGACAACAATGGAGGTTGTGTGGTAAGGATGATGATGATGATGATGATGAAGAAGAAGAAGAAGATGAGGCCCGTTCTCCAGCGCGCTCTCTTTCCATCCGGCGTGTCCTTTCAGGCTTAGGTCTATTAACGATGCCGTCTTTGGGCGCCAGCCGAACGGGACCATTTTTGCATTAAGATGTACAATGGCACTGACACCGACGTCAACGCGATAGTTACGTCGTGTATCCCAAAGAAAGTACACCTTCGTCAAATGTTTAGAGCACAGGATTGTTTGCTTTTGGCCCGCCGTGTGGCTTGCTACGAATCCCCTACGTTAGAAACTTCTTGAAGGCAAGAGGAATTCATGTCCTCCCACTCCATTCTTTAGGGCTTCCATGGCGCTACAAGAGCCTGAATGCATGACTTAGAAGAACCTTACCAGACTTCTGAAAAATTCTGTACCTGATAAAGCTGCTAACAAAAAATTTCAACAGCGAGAGGTGGTGGGCATGCGCGCATTCGCGACTGCCGCGAGCAGCGGTAGATGAGATCGCGTCAGCGGCGCAGCTCTATGAACGCATTTGGCAGCTCGCTGGGGAGAAAGTACTGCTTGTGCCGAGCGCTCCACTTCAACTCCGTTGTCAGTGTGTCTGTACTTCGGCCGTCGCAGAGAGACTTTATCGCCTATCATCTGCCGCAGTGTGGTGGCAGAGTACCAGCAGTCTCGTGTGTTCGTGTTGTGTGACGTGAACAGTAATGTAAACACCAGAATAGGGCCTAGCCATCCAGTGATATAGGGCAGCCCGCCTTAAACCTGTACAAAGAGTTTTAGTCCTCGCTATATTCACCAAACACTGAGGGAAGTAAAATATAGATATAAGCACAAGTGACGAGTAGTTTGTTACATGCACTAAGCAAATGTATTTTTCAAGTAAGCCTTAAGGTCTGTGGCACACCGCCTTAAAACTGAGCTAATATAGCATATTTTGAGTAGCGCTGCATTTATGCTATAATGCTCCATTTGTGCTTTTAGTGTGCCTAAGGTTATACTCCTTTGTGTAGTGACATGTTATTTGCTTCACGAGATGAATAAGTATAGCGATTTTCTTCTGAGCTTTCATACCAGGTGAAAATACTAATTGTTTGGATGGATGTTTGAGAATGTCATTCTTGGATGTGATAAAAATAAGAAAACTGCCTTCGACAAGACGCTTGCTTGTAGCTTTCACGTCACCCTGCCTGATGCAATGTCGCCTAGATAGATGAGGCCTGGTCATTTCCTCCTCTCCACACGACTGACGAAATTACGGTTGTCGGCGTCTGCGTTGTTGCTCGAGCGTAGGCCAGCCTTGCCGACGAATACTTCCGCGGATGGTTACCACGTACCAGAAGCCAAAATTAACACCAACCTCGTGTGTCATCTTGACTGGCGAAAGAAATCAGGTCTTTGCTCTCACTGATGCTTCTCGCTGCTGACAACAAAAAATGTGCTGCCATGTTAGTTTTCCCGCCACATGTCGAAATAGAACGCAGTCTATGCGACTGTCGCCGAATAGAAGAATTTTCTCAGACACAGATTTCTTCCCTGGACTCTGAATAACGCAGAGCGGCTGAACGGCAGAGGAACAAAGGATGAACAGAAAATTGCTGTGGTTCAACCCGGCTGAACCTAGCCGGGTACAGCCCTGTCAAGCATGGTTAGACGTGGCTTAGCTTCGATTTAACTTTATTACATATAACTAGTCTGACTTTGACGTCGACGATGGATCATCGAAGCACTATATAGTTCCGACACGTTGCTCATTAATGGCTTTTTGTGACAATAAGCTCACGCCACGTGCTTGTATGCAGCGAACGGCGCGTCACGCAGTTTCCGGCAGTTGCGAAAGTGCCGTCGGCTTCGCATACGCAGCTGTGGCGAGGAGCCTTGAGTCACGTGGCGTGACGTCAGAGCCAAGCCTCCGCTCCTCCTGGTTTGAAGGTCAAATTTCATAGCCACATGACCTTCAGCTTTGTACAAGAGGTGCAGAGCTTTCGCTCTAACAAAATAGAACATGACGCCGACTAAAACTGAGAAGTTATTCGAGTCGCCCACCGTAAGTAAAATCTAGCATCTTCCAAACAAAAAAGAAAGAGCAAGAAACAGAAACCGCGAAAATCGCACACACACGCGAACATTTGGATAACAGGACAACGAAGACAAACATAAGCAGAATTGAAAAAACAAACAAACATTTTCTTGACCCGAAACAGAGATATATGGAGGTGTTACGCAAACACGCTGAGAAAATGTGCATAAACACTACGCCGATCTTGTAAAAGAAACAAAAACAAGTTCGCTTTTCTGGACACGAAAAAACAAAAAGACCATCAATCGGAAGATTCTATAGCTTTTATAGTGCCTGTTTCTAGTTATATGAAGGTACGGTTCTTGCTAAAAGGCTGCACTATGTCTGCCCTGTTTGTGCATGCAAGTACAAACCTCCCTATCTGCGTCTTCAGAGCTATGAAGTTGTGTCGTACCAATTTTTGCAACCATCAACGATCACCTGCACAGCAAAATCTACAGTTAAAGATCGGTTCATGCATGTCTTTTTTTTTTGAAACGCAAAACAGCGATAAGGCACACTTCCGATAATATTACCAACGCCCTACCGCATTTTTTGATGGAACAGAAGGTAAACTACTGTCAAAAAGGACACTTATATGAAATGCTATGTGACTACGAAGAGGCAGGCTAAGTAGCAGTGTCATTATAGAAGGCAGGTAGAAGCGTTCGTGAGGAGCAACACAAGAACTGGCCTGTTTCACAAGATGAATTGATTCATACATTAACAACAAGGAGCGTTTTCGCTGTTGCCACTTTGCACCTTGTTTTCGCAGGCATTCTCATTGCGAAGGGTGTGCCGAATGCAAGCACACAAAAGGTTAAAGAGCAGCACCTAACGAAATTCCTCTTACTCTTTAACATTAATTTAATGCGTAACTCGGGTGACAAGCGAATAAAACCGAGCACATATGTGTCAGTCTAAGTTATTTCGGAGACGAAATTTATTGATGTTTCTCACACGGGAAAGCGAAAATATTCTCACGAGTTTTGGGTATCGAAACAAAAACACAGCACGAGTGACTGACATAGCGAACGAAAGGATGAACACTGCAGACGCTGACGCATATCGTTGTATGTTTGGAAAATATCCTAGGAGGATTACGAAGCAGCAAGGGCTACATGCAACGTTGTGCATTAACGGGGAAAGCCCGAAACACTACTGACCCCTCAGTAATTCGTCGATAAACTTGCTTTCGGGCATTTCAGTGAGTTAGGTGGGTGATGCCATCCGAGACAGGTGGGATGACGTCGGTTGGGGCAGCAACAGCGTTAAACGCGACAGTGTTTTAACTCTGCCTGCAGAAAATTCGAGAAAATTGTGATTGGTCGAGAGCATCGTGACGTCACAACAGCATGACCTTGCGCAGCAAATGTAAACGCCCTACAACTATCACACAGTACAAGAGTGATGGCGTCTCTACACAATTCCTCATTGGTCTACGCCTGTGAAGCGCCTTGTTAAGTAAAACGACCAACTAGTCTGAAAATAAGTTTTCGACACGGGACTCCAACTGCTGTGCCTTGGGTCGTCAGCCGGGGTTGCTACCCCTCGACCACTGGGGAACGTCCGTGCGGTGCGACATTTTAGGGGCATTATGCGACCATCGCATAGCGCACGGTTAGCAACAAATATTTGAAGAAAAAATAATAAAATCAAGAATAAAACAGTCTCTCTATGTGAAGTGCTATGCGAAGGCCGCTGAAATGACTCCTGAAGCTACCGCGTCATATCCTTATGTGAAGCTTAAATACCTCCCAAATATTTTTCGTCACTATCATGCTCTCATAACGCACGGATATTACTTGCCTGGCAGGTAAAGTGCTGGTGTCGTCACCAAAGCTGTAGTAATGCACAAAGGCACATGCTGCGCTTCATTTCGTCACTTTCACAACCACTCACTCACACGGACAGCACCCCTGGCTTCACTTGGCGTGAAATAGGCCTACTACCCGATCTCTTCTTCGCTTGTTGCGATGAAATGGGGGCTGAAGTGTAGAAAAACAGGCGTCCCGTGAGGATGCACTTCACAGTGAATCGCCGATGACAACAAGCCTTATTTCGGCGGACCACACTTCACGGCGTAAAAAAAAAAAGCACAGAACGAAAGAGCGGACGTGCACGAATCGACACAGCCCCTACCAAAGCTATACGTTGTTCCCTAGGCGCGGCTCCATTTTCCCCGACCACTCTGCTTTTGCCACCGGCGACCACTGCCTCGTCTATCTAGAATGCATTACCAGATGTCGACCTAGCGAAGGGAAGCAGGGCAGAAGCGACGGTTTCGTTCTGACAAGCGTTCCGCATTGTCACGTGGCGGCGATGGGGGCGGCGATGCGTGTACGGCCTGCAGTCGTCGTGACTGTCAGACGCGCTCTGTTTTGGATTAACTCGACAACATCAGATAAGCATCGTGGGTGGAAGCGAACGGACTGAGCATTGCAGAGCTGCTGGCGTGGCTCCGCAATCCACGGAAACCGTTGAAGTCGTGTCTAGAAGAGATCGAAAAAAAAAGTAAAGAAGCGTCTCGCAGTGGTCATAAAATGACAAGGCAATAAGCTTGTGGTGGTCGACGAAGAGCACTGGACAAGTGAACTCTGCCGAAAATAGGACACGCCATGAAATGTAGTTTTGCGCCCTTAAAGCTTTAAAGGGGTATGCTCTAGCTTGCCTTTTGCTCATCGATGCTTAAATTTTGTTACAGGCAGAGAAATATTCCAAGCCGCAAATATCACCGCGCGCAACTACCGGAAAGCATATGCAACCATGTAACCTTTTCAAGCTCACGGTAATGTCACCTTTTTCTCTGGTTACTTAAGCTCCTTACTAGAAAAGCAGTAAAACACATTAGCACGTGCCACAGGCATCAATGTTTTTTATTTTTCCTCTGCGTTTTCAAGCAGCGCCCGCATGCCGCAGGCGTAAAGTGGGGCATCTCCACTGAGCTGACTTGTCGGCTGCCTTGTAGCCGTAAGCAGAGCGGAAAATACACGAATGCTGAGCTCAGCCACTTTGAGTTCGAGCGATTATTTGACCTTTTGTTCATTCGTGTCAAAGAGGTGGAAGCAACAGTTTTTTTTTTTTTTGCGCTGAGTTTCATCCTGTCAAATTAGTGGCGGCAAAAACACTTCCAGTCACGTCGGTGAGCATGCATTATGCATGGCTCACTTCGGTGTAGTTGAGCGCGCATTTAGAGCTGCAGAGAATACAGTGAGTGTGCTTTGTACACTGAGCTCCCGCAGCTTTTATTGTGTCCGGAGGGTTTGCTTTTTTTTCGCTCCCTCTCGGAGACTGTAATAAGCCCGGCTTTTCGCACTCTTGTTCAGCACGGTTTTCTAAAGTTTTCTTCAGGTTAAGGTCATTTGAGTGTATTTTTTGCGGGAGCTGCTCTGCTCTACTGACACCTTGTCTGTCTGGCTCTAAGATCATTATTGAACTAGGAAAAAGTTACGGTAAGATTCGGCAGAACGTTTTGTAAAGTTCTACGCTTAAGGTTGTAAACTACTCTGAGGAAGCAATGCATGTGAAGGAAGCCAACAGCCACTGAAACCAAGGAACACAAGAGAATCATTATATTTTTTAAAATTAGTGGCGTAGATCAGTGGGAGATCAGTAGTGTGATTACTTTATTGCCTTAAGATAACTGATGAAAAAGCCCAAGAAAAACAGCCACATACCGCCGGTGGGATCCGAACCCATGACCTCCGAATTTCACGTCCGATCTTCTGCCCTCAGAACTATGGCGACGGCTGTCCAATCTTCTCTTTTCGGGGGGTATTCATGATGCGCATAACCTAATCTTCAGAGAGTTCACCAGTGCCACCCTTGTTCAGGGTGGCGTACGTAGTATGTCCTGTGTTACTGCGAGTGCCAGGTAGGAGCTTCATTTAACGGTGAGGGCGGAAGTTGTGAAGCTTATGCTACCTATAGCATCAAGACTGCCAGAACAGAGGCCTTCGTTAAGCTATTTAGCAGACAGGGGAATGGAAATTGGGTGCTCGTTATGATGTGCATATGAAAGGAGCGAATTTTTTATTTTTAAGCGATAGAATTATCGCACTATTATTTTTTCATTGTTCAACACAGGAAATGAAAAAAAGAAACATTCTCCTATGCTCCTTAGTATCTGTGGCTTTTGGCTCTCTAAGGTAGTAGGGCAATAGGGAACGACATTGCTTGTGGTGTCGTCTTTCTTTTTTGTCTCGTGCACTTTGAGTTGTTCGACAAAAGTATTATTGCTTGCGACGTCGCATTGCATACTTCATCACAAGGTAAGTTGTTGGGCGAGTTGGTTTCTATATTCCATAACTACACCGCAACGAACGGGACGTAGAAGAAGAACACAGGCATGCGTGGTGCGAACAATTTTCTGCAAATTCCTCGAATGCCTTTCTCTGGCGAACATTCCGTACAATGGAACGCGGTCGCCGTACGACTGACACAGCGGCAACCGCATGCTTCGCGGCTAACTTGTCGCCAGATGATTTCGCCAAAGAAGCAGCGCGAAAGTTTTTCCCGAAATACGATGCTGTCCCTTCTTCATCCGCTAGTTTAAATACGGCAGGCATCCCAGCGCACGTATATCAAATGCCGTCTGATGTCGACGCAGATGGAATTGCGTGTCCGTTCTCTATGCCTGAGTTGCTGGCTGCGATAGATGATGCGAAACGGAAAACAGCATCCGGCCCGGACAATATTCAGCACGAGGTGTACAAGAACCTGAGTAGCGCTGCAGTCCCGCAACTGCTTGACACCATGAACAAAGTATGGTTGGATGGCGTAGTGCCCGAGAGCTGGAAATCCGCTGTCGTGATTCCTATCCCGAAACCAGGAAAGCCTCCGACGGACCTCGTCAACTTGCGACCTACCTCCTTAACTCCTACGCTGTGCAAGCTGGCGGAGAAAATGCTAGCCACACGACTGTTATGGTGGCTAGAGCAGCACGGTTTTTATCACCCAGCACAAATCGGCTTTAGTCCATATATTGGTACAGAGGACGGGTTGGCTGTCTTAGCATCTGCAGTTTTGTCATCTACCCGCAGCCGCAATATGCGTACTGTTTTAGCAATGGACGTTGAAAAGGCATATGATAACATCAGTCATGCAGCCATTATGAACTCCATTGACATGCTTCATCTCCCTCTGAGAGTGCGTAGTTTTGTCCAATCACTTTCGGAAGGCAGAAAATTTGCAATACGCCTCAGCGGCGAAGCGGTCAGATCATTTGTTCCTCTCTGCGGCGTGCCCCAGGGATCAGTATTGTCACCGACGTTATTTAATATTGCTTTCATCCCGCTGGCTTGGCGCTTACATGACATCCGTGACATAAAATTTCTTCAGTACGCTGACGACATCACGGTGGGGAGTACTCACCAAGATCTCCGTACTCAGGAGGCTGCCCTTGAATCTGCCTTGGATGTTACCTGTAATTACGCATCATCCATCGGACTTCAGCTATCCGTGCATAAAGCAACATACACGTCAGTCGCTAACCGCTGGGGACGCCGTGAACTTGCTGCAAGTCCAATTCGTCTTTGTCTATCAGGAACCCCACTACAGGAAAGTCCGAGTGTAAAAATCTTTGGCTTAACGATTCACCAATCAGGATAAGCGACTGCATGGCTTTCTCAGGCAATAGGGCAAGCTATTCAGACTTTGGGTTTGATTAGAAGAATTGCTCCTAACACATGTGGCGCAGGCTCGTTCGTTGCACGGCAATTGGAGAGGGCAGTTCTGCAGCCACGTATTGTTTATAAAGCCCAGTTTCAATATCTTACAAGAGCCCAATGGGATCGCCTTGAAGCCGTGAACCGAGAGGCTATGAGGACCGTTACGTGCCTTCCACGCATCCCACCGGTCATAGCTTTACAAGAGAATGCGCAGCTCAATACCATTGATGAGCTGGTGCCGCAGCGGCATGAAGCGCGCAGCCTTAAGGCCAGTGTATCGCACTCCACGCATGCACTGAGGACTTATGCAACGTCACACTCCATTCTTCAGCCGCCAACGCCAGTTCTTCCCCCATGGAAGTTTGTACAGCTCAGCGACAAAAAGCCAACAGATAATCGCCGGCCAACATCTGCTAATTCCGCATCGTTGCTTCGCCAGAAATTTCAAGATCAAGATGCTTGCCTGCCTGAAGGATCCATTGTAGTCTACGTAGACGCAAGCATACAAGCTTGCTAGCAACAGCAGCAATTTATTGCCCGTGCAGACCTGCCCTGAATCAAACCTCTTGGTGTCAGCTTACGGAACCCCCTTCGTTCTTTTGTGCTGAGCTCGTTGCAGTTAAAGAAGCACTCTGCTCCGTGGCCGGCATAACTATGCTCCCTGCGGCCCGCATTGTCATCGCACTGGCGCCCTTCAAGTTGTCCGGTTGCTGCGACGTGTTAGCCGCTGTCCAACGATATGTCAGGACATCCACCGGCTGGCGGCACGCATCCCGCAGCCAGTACGTATTGAGTGGGTCCCAAGGGATCTGCTGACCTATCAAAGCCAGGCAGATTTAGTGACCCACCGTGCGAATCCAAACTCATTACCGGCTCGGCTCCTTCATTTGAACATTTTTACCCTCCTTTCATCAAGAAAGGAACTCGTCCGGCGCCGCACACGTGCTCTCATCCCTCCGTGTGCGGTAACCCTCCCCCGCGGTCTTACCCGTGCCGAGGAGGTTGCGCTTAGGAGGATCCGGGTCGGGGTTGCCCTCACACCTGCCATCACTCGGAAGTGGCCTCAGTACCGAGAATTGTTTCCTCGACCAGGGTGCCCGATATGTAAACACGAGGACATCGAGGCCGACATTCATCACTTACTGTGGGACTGCCCAGCTCTCAAACCTACAAGGATCCGGCACCTGTAGGTAGCGGGTCTTTCACCAAGCAACCCTGCTTCGTATATTGCCTGGACGCAGGGACCATACCATCGCTCTCTGTTGGACTTGATCAAATCAGCTAGCCTTTTTCCATTCATTTAGATCATTTATCACACCTTCACCCATCATTGATGCCCTGGGGCAATAAATTTCGCTTTCAAAAAAAAAAAAGAACACTGGCAGGGACACAACACAACGCTGTGTTGTGTCCCTGCCTGTGTTCTTCTTCTACGTTCCGTTCGTTGCGCTGTAGTTATGGGATACTTCATCAACCAAACGCGATTTATGTGCCGATATTTCCTAGGAGGCCCCCGAAATGACTCGGCCGTGAAAGCGCCAATGCAATTTAAACGTGCCATTTGCACTTTCCGCACTTCCCGTTTACCACTTCCCCTCTCGACACCAAAACTTGCAGGCCGTGCCTTCTTTAGCAGCGTTCAGAACAACCGGAGCATCCACGTCCTACGCGATTTTCATTTTTAAAGCGGCTTTCCCCGAAAGCAGCCAGCGTGCCGGGAGGACACGCGTTCACCGCGAAGCTTTGGCGATGACACGGCGCCGCCAGTGTGGTTTTTAAATATAGCCGGCCCACCCCCGCTTGGGCGTCGCTGGAGCTCAAGAAGGCAGCTCCACGTCACTCCAGGGTTGCACTTCCTGTAAACAAAAGTCTGTGGGCGTTGGCCCAGCATTCTGAAAAACATCCAGAAAGGGAGCTCGGGTCATTGCCACTTTTTCTCGCCGCTCCTGCCCGTCTCTGTAGGTGATGCTTTCCTCGCGAGCTTATTCGGGAAATTCTTCTAGAAAGTGATACGTGCGCGCTTAATGCATTAGTAGTAACACAAGTTTTATAATCACTGAAACACCTTATTTTAGAACGCGAAAAATAAAACAACCATTAATGTCCACAAATCAAACAGTTCCGAAATCCGAAGGCAAACTCGGTGTGTAGGCATGAATCAGCATTGTTGCTTATTGTTATGTGTTATCTTGATGTCTTGCTTGTCTTGCAGTGTATTGTTAATTTATTGTGTTTATTGGGTACCTAGCATTTACTGTGACTATTGCATATTCTTTAGTAATTGTTTACCATTTGCGGCCAATGTTAAGTTTACTGACGCGTGCACTGCGTTCACTACGTTGTGTAGTGTGTAATGTGTCTTGGAGTTTTGTTATGTTTTGTTGAGAGTTATGTCATCAGTTCTACTGATTTCTTCCCCTGTGTGAAAAGGAGCAGCAGGAACCGCTATGGGGTACCAAGGTCTCCTTTCGTGTGCTGGTAAATAAATAAAAAGGCTGCCCGAACTATGGAATAGCTTAAAAGGTCCGGCGAGAGCCGTGATGTCCCTCCGTTTTGTGCCACTCAATACTTTCTTCGTTCATTCTTCTTCTTTCTCTTCTTCTCTATCTTGGCTTGGCGTCTGTCTTGTTCCCGTTGTTTATTTCTCGAACTTTTTTCTCCAGTTGATCGCACTACGCTTCTGAGCTAAACAGGGCGAGAGCTTCCTACTGACAGTGCTTTACGTAGAGAAGCTTGCTTTAAAGTACAATTTCGCACACCATCAATCGCACTTTGTCGCCACAGCACTTCATGTAGAGATCTGCGATGCATGGTTTATATGTTTCGATGTTCTAGAATTACTGCCGCCAAAATATAATTTGACGATTACAATGAGCAGGTCACCGACATTCTTACCCCGCTGAAAAAAAAAGAAACCATCTGTCACATTCACATCGTTATCAGTATGTGCTCACCTGTAACTCACAGTCATTGCGGCTGATTGGCATCCCGCATACAACGCAGCAGGTAGCAGGCCGATCACTGCTTCGATCAGTGACCCGATAAATTAGAAAGATAACATTCATGAGCATAGCATCGCATTCAGCGCATTATACGACAGGTCTCACGAACAGGTTGTCATCTGGGTGTAAGGGAGGCCGCCTTCCAGGATGAACGAAAGAAACGCGCCCGGGATGCATAGCTCTCATGACGCCTGTTATTATTGCAACTCTGTAGTGCGCATACACTGATTTAATGGCAGTCTTAACAAACTTAGCATGGAAGAAGTTGGAACCAAAAGTCTTGACATCTTCTGGAAAACAGAAGCCGTAGAGTGCTGCCTTAATGCTAGTCGTGGCCACTTGTAATGACTGTCACAGAAATGTACTGCGCACATTATATCATACGCTTTGAAACATCGTTTTCAGCCGCTTTGCACAGGTAAGAAACTTTATTATATTTGCATATATTTTATTTACGAAGCAAGACAGACGCTGTTCATTTTTTTTTTCAAATACGAAGATCATTCGTACCTCGTAAGCTCCTGTACATTGATTATAGAGACTACATCACGAAGCTCTTTGGAGTTCACATCATCGGCTCTTCGTCAACGTTCACTCCTCCAAAAGTCACTCACCTTGTTTCACTGCGTCCGAAGTGCGTTTTGAAAAAGCACGTATATTGAAGTCTTACACTGGCGAAATTCTTCGAAGGAGAGTCTGCGTTAGCAACTAGCTCTTGACATGCACTTCTTTTTTGGTTCGCGTACGAATTGGCACTCATTGCGGAATTTCCGTCGAAACATCGCAATGCTTTAGAGCTGAGGCTCCAGAGAAATTAAAGGGCTGGCGGGAGACCAACAAACACATCTACATCGCGCACACATGACAAACTGAGAGGCGATGGGCCACATTTTTTTCGACGACGCACAATCGGGCGTGCGGTGTCACTTTGGCCAACGTGGCGTTCAATACTAAACGCACATTTGCTGAAACACAGTTCGGGCAGAAGGAAGGACCATGTAACGGGCAGTCTTCACGTTGTCCATGCTCGTGTGTGTGTATGCTGAGAGAGCAGCTGTCCTGAAGGGTAAGCAAGTTCAACGAGCCACTGTGAAGAAGGAATGAGCCGTTGCAGTTTTCCTACACAAACACCCTCTTGTCTCTCCTCTCACAGCATGGTCTGCTGATGGTTCGGTGACACAGACGGACTTCTGCCATCAGATGAACGCCTTGGCAGAAACTGTAAAGGAAATTGCTGCTCTGTAAGTGTGTCTTTCGTTGAAGTTTTAAGAGCAAGTGAACAAAGTATGCCTAAAGCCTCGAGTATAACCAAACGACCCATTTTAGCGGATTTCCTGACGTAAAAAAAAGAAAAACAAGCCTAAGTCTACCTGACAATATCAGAGATATGAGGATGTGCTGATGTGCTAGCAGCCATTCGACGAGCAAGCTAGTCTGCACTGTGTGTAAAAATGTGTAATAAACAAAAAACGTACTTAGCGCCCGTATGAGCCTAACTGCGTCTTTGACAAGTTTTAACTGCGATAATGGAAGAATTATTTGTGTATGAAGTCCGGTGATTTTTCGAGCGGTCGCTCTCCTATAAAGTGAGGATTCTGTAGTTAATAAAACAGACTTCATAACCACTGGACCAAATAAGTAAGTCGCTCAGAGTTCGTATAACTGATAATGTTTAGGATATCTTGATAAGTTACTACTCCTAAATCATGGCACCTGTTTCAGATTACTTGTCTCGAAGGAATGTTTGAAATGAGTTGTGCTTGGAATGCATGCAAGGCACAAAGGAGGTTCTAGCATCGTGCGGTTTCAAGCAGAGAAGCAGCATGCAGGGTATGTCAATATCATTATGTGCATCTTATGCCAAGTGCGTGTGTCTTCTTTTTTGTCATAGTGCGGAATAAATGCCAGTGGGAAATTTCATGCTTTATTGTGCTCCTAAAACATAACAAAAAGTACACAGCTACTACGCGAAACAATACAGCCATAGGTCGACGCAACCCTTTCGGAATGGTTTCGCACAGATGAGCCTTTACGTCTTGTAAACAGCACACACTTTTTTATGAGATAAGTTATACAAATATAGAGAATGTGGGGGAAAGACACACATTGTGGATTTTCACAGTCCAAACAGCAGCACGAAGAAACAGCCGCGACAATATTACCCACAAGCTGAATTTGAGTACACAGATGTATTGAAGGCCCGCGCATTACAACTGTAGCTTTGGTACAGTTTGGCATAGGGAAAGCAGGAACGCGTGTAAGCAAACACATCAAGAATATACAGGTCATAAAATGTTCTACAAATGCAGATGCAAGAAATATACATGGTGAGGATAACCACAGAACAGCGTGACAGTTCTAACACAAATTTCGGTATGTACACTTTTGACCAGGCACAAAATGACGTATGCAACACCTGACCCACCATAAGCTCCACCTGCGTATGCAATGGCAAGGCCGGCCGCTTCAAGAGGTTGCGACTAAGCAGATGTAAAACTCCGTAACAATCACTGTAGAGATTGCACTTCGAAAGAAATGCGCCTCACTTGATTGGGGAGCGGCTTAAACTTGGGGTGAGGAAAAGTGGGATGTGAACAGTGATAACAGGGCTGCAAGACAAAGGGAGGCTGCGAATATCATGTTGTAAGTTAGCGTGCAAGTCACCCAGTGCAACATCGAACTACTTTGGAAAGCACATGCTCAAGAAAAGCGAAAGGCTCCGCAAAGCTTACTGCGCATGGTTAAACACGCTCTGTTTTTAATGTGCGTACAGTGAGCAAGCATGTCAAGACAACACGTTTCTACGGGGACTAAAAGGCAACACTGGGAAAATAATAAAATAAATACTAAATAATGCATGGCTGTGGTCCAGCACGTGCTTGAAAATAAAGCAAAAAAGAATAGACAGGAGATACTTTGAAGGTGATAATGTGACGAAAACTTCCATGACACTGCCTTATTTGCTCGAACAAGCTAATGGTAACACCGCGTAACTGCAGCTGACTGATTTAGCAGGAAGTATGAATGCCGAACAATGCAGACAGAAATAAAATTGAAACACCTTGTAGTCCGTTTTGAGGAAATGATTCTTTGCAACGAATAAACAATTTGTATCATGTGATATGCGTCAAGATTTTCGTAAGTCTAACGAAACTATCAGAAAGCAGGTACAGATGTGTGCGAAAAATATTCTTAACATACACTGGAAAAAACAGCGTATTTACCATTGAAACGTCTCTCTTAGTTTTCGTCATTAAAAAATACGCACTTCCAGAAAATACGGCGCTCATTGACTCTTTTCTCAATTATTGATTGCACTACTGAGAAAGTCGGCGTGCCCAGGAGTATACCCTGTGCGCCAAATTTTCAGCGCTGCACTTTGCTCATAGCTCTCAGAGAGCAAAAAGCCGTACACCGGAGCATCAGCCAGAGGTACAAATCTAGAGATCTGTTCGTATCACTTGTGGTAAGAGAAAAGCTCCAAAATACAAATGCCGCACAGTTTGAGACATGCGACGCGGAACACAAAGGAAGGTAGCAGCCGTCATGCATGAAACGCTATAGTGTTCTAAGTGAACATGCTGCCTGCCTAAATACTGAGTCGGGCAGTTTCAGGGGACATTTAAGACACAAAAGGCTTCGTTGACACTAAAGCCATAGCAGCGGAGCGTCTTAAATCACAGTGACGCACTTATACTTCTGAGGAGGCTGCCTAAAGCGACTTACACTGATACTGGTATTCGCGTAAGACATCCGTCGTCCGTCATTTCTGAAGCACGGAGTTTGCGACAGCGTTTTCCGAAGAACACCTAGAACCTGGTGAAAGAGGGACAAAGAAAGCGCAGTGTGAACGCGAGCCGGAGGAAGCGTGCACAAAGACTGACCACCGACGAACTCGTTTCCGTTCAGTACAGAGGAGCGCGCCTGACAAAGATGCACGCGCCAGGTAATGCTAGGTTCAGAACTAGACGTGCCAGTATTGAGCACCAGGGAGCATCAACAATTAGGCTTTCAGAAAAAAAATAACACGCCCCTTGAAAGTGCTAGCTGTATCCTAATTACCTCTGCGAATGCTGTCGACGTTGGGAATAATTGGGGTACTTCCGCTCTGTACCGCAGCAACAGATGGACCCTTATTTCGACGCTCCTCGCATGTAAATGTATAAAACAAATTATTGCTGCTGTAACCTAGAACAGGCAAAATTTACAATGCCAGCAAAATCGTTCGTTTGGCCGTTACGTTACTACTGAAAGGGCCGTTTCTGTGCAAACAATGACCAGCAAAGAATGTCGTCAATCTTAGATACCATACGTACTAGCATGACGCTCAGCCAAAAGCAGGCCTTTTATCTTATTAAATACTTAATTTGCAGACAAAGAGAAAGAAAATTAGCAGAGTTATCACGTAATTTGAAAACAGACAAATTACTCTTATTGCGTTCCACTTTCGGTGAACATGTTTGAAAGCGAGAGACAAACCTCCCGTGTCACAGAACCGACATAGTTTGTGGAGGGAGGTGGCCGCATATTCCGAAGAAAATTCAGGGGGGGGGGGGGGGGGGCACTTTGTTGACCTAAAGTGCGGTGAGGCGGATGCCTTTAGCGTGGTGTTGCTGCTTGTGTCACTGTTGTGTGGTTAAGATGTTAATTAAGCACACAGTTGTTTGTGAATCTTAAATGCTGTAGACACTGGAGGGCGTTTGGGAGGCATACGTCTGCTTCGACGCCTTTCCGCACACTCCAGCGTCCCAGACGAGGAGAACTACACATGCGTTGGCAGGAAGTAGCGTAGGCGTTAGCACGCTCGGCCGCGCAACGGAAGGATGGTGGTTCGAATCCAATCGTGCACCAAGATTTTTTTCTTTTCGAGTTGAAGAGCGTAACGGACGGACGGACGGTATGACGTCACTTCCGTTGTCGTGACTTCCGGTTGGCGATGTAGCGAACGGGCAGGATCTCGACCGAGAGTATGAGCCATTAGAGGCTTTCGCCTTAAAAAGCCGGTACGCAAAGTAAAGAATGGTGTTATGAGGCACTGCAGAATAAACAAGCCGATGATTTTCAGTGTTTATATTTCTTAAACATTTATGTGGTTCGGCCGCATATTTACCTGCGCTTTAATAGTAATGAGGCTATTTTTCTTTCATAGACTGAACATTTTAAAAACTTCGGGAGATGAGTGTTTCGGTCACTGTTTCTGCTTTCGGTTATAGGACTTCGATCGTCATCGCTATTTTGCGAATTAGTGTACATAAACTGTTGAGGAGGGCAACATGCCAGCAGCCTCACTCACCTCTCCGTTGAAGAAGCAAAACAGAAGAGCGACGCAGAGACCCTGCGAGACGAGAAAGATATTAGGACACGCGTTTTCAACCAAATCGTCAGCTTTTGTTAGTAAAACAATTATTGGGTGACTAAGTAAGCTAAATGTGCAATTCAAATATTTTTGATATTTATTCATGATATAACACACCGAAGTGAAGTAAAAATTAGGATACCTGCAGACGACAGCGTGCTCCACCATGAAGTTCTAAATCAGCCCGACCAGATCAAGCTAAACATGCAGCACCTCGAATAATGTTCTTCAGTGGTGTCACGATTGGAACATTGTCAATAACAAGGAAAGCGCAGTTTCTATGTCAGTTATAAGGAAAATATTCTCACTTAAGTTCACCGATGGTTTTGATAACACTGCGCCACGAATTCTAGCGGAATACCGATATCTGGGTATCCTTATCACATCCGACCTGAACTCGACAAGACATGTGCAGTATGTAGCGAAAAAAGCAGTGAACAAGCTGTTTTCCTTAAACGTGCCTTGAATAAAATTACGAAGGGCACTTAAGACTGATTACATGCTTTGAATATGAAAGCCCTGTATCATCGTGAGCTGTATTGCGAGGTTCATTAAAGATTCTTTCCGTTCTAGTGACGCACCTTCTTATTAGCATGCAGTCGTAAAGAAACGCACACACTAGGTTCTCCTTTATTTGCCAAGATGTAACGCGGTTTTGTGGCCTCGCAATTTAAAGGTCTTTGGAACAGTTCACAGCACCTTTGGGAAAAAAATTTAATTTTTTGTTCTTTGCTGTAACGTCACTACCCTATGGTCTACTGCTGACGTCATGTGAGAGTATGGTGCTATCACTGAGGATTTTCGTTCCATTGACGCTGGCGGACGGCGGGTTTCGTGCTAATGGGGCATATAATAATTAATAACTCGCCTACCTGAATTAAGTTTCTGGAATACATTTCTCTTATACGTCTAACAAGAGAATATGGTAACAGTGCATGGGCGCCCTATACAACTACCAGAGTAGCCATTTTCGGAAGCGTGCAGCGGAAAGCTGCGCGACTTGTCTAAACCGATACAGACACACAGATGCATCTACTGAACTTTTGCATCGCGCAGAGCTTCACTCATTATCTAGCCAATTGAAGCTGGATCGCTTGAAATTTTTGTACTTCTGCACAATTCATACATGATTAACTCCAACGACTTCGTCGAAATAAGCTACTCCACAATCACCCGTCACCAACAACCTCTGTTTTTGAGGAAATGTATTGTAGTAATAGCGCTTTTTACTTTTCTTTTCTCCGCAAGCAGTGCGCAAATGAAATACAGTGGATACCTCACTTGTAATGCAGCCGACAGTCCTGAAATTTTCAGAGCTTGCCGAAATGACTATATTGCCACCAAACTGCTGATATTTGTGTTAAAGCGTAGGTGATATATGCTTTCTTTTCTATAACTGGTATTCTTGAATTTGTTCTTCTTTTTCGCTTTAAACTGGACCCATCCTTATATTTTTTGCATTGTATAACTGTTTAACATTGTGTAAACGCTATATCTGGTATTTTTTTCCTTTTCCTTAAAAGCACCTACCCCTGTAAAAAATTGATTTGGTGTTAATGTACACCGAGATTATAAGAAAATAAATATTAGGTACAAAATAACTGCAACGTCAGCAAATTTATCTTGATATTTTACATCATAAAGTCAGATATTTAGCTTTGTCGGGTTACCAGCGAGAAGATTCGAGATCAAACTGATAATTTCAGCGAACCACTTACAATATTCGTGCTAATATGCAGAAGCACGGTTAGTGAATCTTGAGCCCTTCGTTCCTACCTTTGCCTCGCAATACGAGGCGCACTATCGCATTCGCACCTGCAGGGATGTGACCAGCGCCGAGATGATCTCGTAGGCGAGGAAGATGGAGCCCTTGTCCGGTCTGAAGGGAGTCACCACGTAGTGCAAACCGAGTAACGGAAGCAATATCACGGTGGCCCTGACAGCTTTCCTGAGCACAGAAAAGGCAAAAAAAAATTCTGCGTATTATTTACATTTGTGGCCTAACAAGGCCACTTTTAAACTGTAACACCATCTGCCGGCCTAGGTGGTTGCGATTCATATGTATCAGTACGGTGGCTGATGTAACAGCAGCGTGAACACACAACAGGAAGGAGAAGATAGGAGAGAGCGCCGAACTTCCAACTTTTATTTGAAGAAAACTTTTATTTGAAGCGCTCTGTCCTATCTTCTTCTCCTTCCTGTTGTGTGCTCGCGATGCTGATACATGTGGATTTTAAACTGTGTCCTGAATTTGCGCATTCTTTATTTCCAGAGCATTAAAGACAGCTGTCGGACGATCAGGAAGACACAATTTTTAATTCGATCAATTTCTTTAGAAAGTTATACGTAATTTACTGGTATTTTGAAGATAAAGCGAATTCTAGCAGTTCGGCATTGTTAAAGTAGCTGGAGCAATTATTGAGGTGCGATTTAAAGCAGACGCAGTTGGGTAAGTCTCACACCTGCGTTTTCCTTTTTAATTAGAAAATAACAATCCCTGGTCTTCCACAAGAGGGACTATAATCTCGTTATTTAAATCTATCGGCGGCGAAGGAATAATATGGCCGTATGGGCGATTTCTTTTTATGCGAATCCATTTCATTTTTCAAGGGTGTCTACTTTTCTTACACATATTCGTAACATAAAAAACGTAATTTGTCTCACCGAATAATGCTCATCCGCTCGAAACTAGTCGGCCAGTTCGACTCACTTGCCTTTCTTCAAGCAAACGGCTCATGGATGAAAATTTATTCGCTACACGTCGTCTCACTTGCTACATGCACCCCTCTGACTCGTCGCCCAGCTAAAGGTTGCTGTTGGCTTATTTGTTCTCAGATAACGGCAGTGTTCACGGGCGCTCACCTGGTGCTTTCATTGTCGGGAGAATTGACAGCTCGAAGCTTGGTCACCAGGACCCTCACAATGTTGACGAGAAATGCGAAACTGAGCTGCGGAACAAAACAAAGATAACAAGCGGAGGTGAACACAAAGGGCAATGGGCCGTGAACTAAACAATGTTTAACAAGGCTGCTTGCTCCTTTTCTGAGAAGACTTGTATGTATTTCTCTACATTAAAAGGGTAAAGTTAGTTTCATTGATATTGACACATCAGCGGTGAAACAAAACGTTGTTCAATGAGTATACTACTCAGGATCTGTCAGCACCCCTCCACCCCCCCCCCCCCCCCCCACACACACACACACATAGAAAAGAAAATCGTTTTATAATCGAGACCGAAAAGCCTCCGCACTCGGTTTGTAATTGCATACAAGCACATGAGTTTACCTGCGACAAATTTTAGTACATGAGCGTTTTTTGGAATTAATTCTCGTTCTAATAATGAAGTCCAACCCACAGTTTCTGCCTCGGCCTCGTGCTCTGCAGCACAATGCCACGGGCTGTTGCCGGGAGAGCATTCTACGCTTCGACCCAAGATCGAAGCGTGGCATGCATTATGAAGGTGACAGAAAGTCCCCTTAATTACGAAATTTATGTAAATGAATTTAAATAATGGAAGCTAACTTACCAGTATTGAGAAGCAAACAGGAACGCTCAGTATGTAAGTGTACCAGACGTCGTGCTCGACCCAGCACCTAGAAATGGCCAGGCAAGAGAGCACGTCAAGCCTCCCTAACGTGGTGCTTATGTGTCCGAGGTTATTTATATAGCGCGTGAACAGACTCCTTATAAACAGCGAAACGAATGCTGTCCCCACAAAGTGATGAAGCGCCATATGCGCATGGCAACGTAGCTGTTTCGTGCGCTAACCTGCTGCGAATGCATATAAAAGGTTTCAAAATGGCTTTCGGCTTGCGAGAATCGAACTGTCCTCGCGCGTTACCGCACTTTGCGATGGGAACTATGGGAACTCTAGTGCTTAAAGGGAAACTGGGTCATTTTCTGAGAATTCCGCGATATTCAAGCAGTCGAATTAATACAGGCTATAGGTGAAAATGATAACGTGGCCACCGCTTAAAGCTAATGCTCCTCCTCACAGCGTTGGGAAAGTGCGAGGCTTGGCGATGGCGTCCCGAAAGATAATATTTAAAATTTTCTTTGCCTTCGGCCAAACCCTGCCGTGCGGCTATACCTGACGTGGTGCTTCTGCGTTGAAGATGTACTAGCACCGTAGATGAAGTGATCAAGGACCCCCCACTCAGCGCTGTGTGCTGCGGAGAAGCCTGAAAGCCATCGTGGTTTCAATCGACGATTACGTCACCATTTCAAATGCTAGCCCAAAGACATATCGCGCCATGTACAGTCTCTGTCAAAAGCGTACAGTCCATGGGGTCCGCTTTGATCTCCGCAGTGCGGCTCCTCTTGCCTACTCATGGGCCCTAATCTCACGAAGGCGAGAGGAATTTGCGTCCTCAGCCCTCCCAAGCTTAGCACTCTTAAATGTGCTAAATAGCCCGGCTACACTTTGGCATGCATATTTTTGATAAAGACTATACCTCCAAGTTTGACACATTCGACCTCTAAAAGCTCTTCGAATTCTACAACCTCTGCAGTTGCCCTACAAGACAGAAATCAGATAACCCAACAAGTTTGTATGCGTGAATATATCGCTTGTATTGTGCCGTAAGAGCATCTATACCTTGGTGACTATGCTAATAAGATGCTAGAAAAATAACTGTGGTCATCACTCAAACACTACAGAAAAACAGTCATGCGGAGACAGCCCTAGCTGAAATGGACGCATGATTAGCCGAGCAACTGCGTTAAAATGGGCACTCACATTCTTGACGCTTCAGGGTCTAACCCGCGCATTACAGCGTATCCGATGGTTGGAAGCAGTGGAAATCCTGCAAGAGACGAGACTTGATGTCATACGAACATATAGTTTGCAGCCTCAAAAGCGTTACCGTAAAAGAAAAATGATGGCACTTTAATATCAAGAACATTTACCGAATGTTATACCAAGAACATTTACTGAAGCTGCGCGGGTTCAAAGGTCCAGTACGTCACGTTCTAAAGCAGGAGAAGTGCATTCAATGTCCCTAAATCAAGCAAGAGGATGAATGTTAACTCAACGACTACAGTGGCATTGAAAAAAATCGTTGCAGTGACCAAGTCTACTGAGGTCAGGTCCTAATTTCCCGGTGGTTCCAAGAAGCCTTTTATAACAATATTTTCCAATAACTGGGTGCCCCTTCTGGTGATAGTACACCTGGTAAATATTACCAAGAGTGGCACCTAGCAAACTTCGTAAACTACATGCGAGAACTCGTGAGACTCACCCCATCCAATCAGCAGGAACCACTTGAGAATTTTGTCTTCGGCAATGAAGGCCATCACAAGCAGCGTGTGCAGGTAGAGACCCTCGCAGAACATCCACAGGTAGTTGCACAAGAGGAAGTACTGCGTCACTACGTGCAGGGCCTGGCACCAGCTCTGGTAGAGACAACAGAACGACGCTTGAATCTAGCATGTTTTTATGTAATTATTTCTGTTTTTTGATTTAGCACTAGAATGATCTACCGAATCAGCATGTGAACCATGTAGATCATCTAACTTACCGGACTTTTTTCTATCACATGAGGCTGTGCGATCACATGAATGTACCAGAGGATCCAGCACAGGTTGTTGATGATGAATGACGTAAATAAATTCTTGTGAATAGTGATCCTTCTACAGCGTAGAGACCTGCGTACATGACGGAAAAAAGTGCGTCTGTAGAGAGAAGTAGTTCACAAAAAAAGTCGAACTATAAAAAAGGAAAGATCCGCCAATATTTCAAGTTTCTGTTCCTTACCGCTACAAGAAAACGCGAAGGGTCTCTACCCTACCATACAATGGAGCGATGCAGTCCTTGCATGTTTAAATTTAACGTTTCTCTCACAACGTTACCAAAAACGCTAGCGCAACAGGATTCCGAGAATACAGCCGGCCTGTCATATATTCCCCCACAGCATCCTATCCATGCCAATTTTTGGCTACTGCTAAGAAAGCGCGTTGAAAACGGTGATTTTTAATTCCTGTTTGTGCACTTTGTTTACTCGTACGTTTAATGCGCTTTAATGCTCTTAGAAGTCAACACTTAGCCTCAGATGCTGAAACATGATTCTGTTACAAAGCCACCACGCCTAGACTGTGTTGGCAGTGTTTTACTTGTTTTGTTGTTTTAGTCTGCTGAGCACCCGCAGGCAGTATGTTTGAAGTGAAATGAATATCTGTGGTCGTTTCAATCTACTGCATTACTTCCAGCACTGCCGTACTGTGAAGAAAACGCTGGATTTTCTATCGCAGCGTGTTCACTTTCGTTGATGAGTGCACACCGATTTTGAAGCACTAATACACCTAACGTATAGGGAATAAAATTGAACCCTTGTAATTTACTTTCGCCGAACATTGAACTAGCCGATACTACACCACTCCATATAGCTAGATCGGCCTTTTATACCCTTTTTCTGCAGTAGAAGGTTCCCAATTATTAAAAGAAAATTTGCACACATACCCCGCCGCGGTGGCTCAGTGGATAGGGCGCTCGACTACTGATCCGGAGTTCCCTGGTTTTAACCCGACCGCGGCGGCTGCGTTTCTATGGAGGAAAAACGCTAAGGCGCCCGTGTGCTGTGCGATGTCAGTGCACGTTAAAGATCCCCAGGTGGTCGAAATTATTCTGGAGCCCTCCACTACGGACCTATTTGTTCCTCTCTTCTTTCACTCCCGCCTTTATCCCTTCCCTTAAGGCGCGGTTCAGGTGTCCAACGATATATGAGACAGATACTGCGCCATTTCCTTTCCACCAAAAACCAATTATTATTATTATTAAAGGCCTTGTCATGAACCAAACAAAACTAACCTTGTTCCAATTTTGGCAAATGTCAGTCCTGTTTTTCGATTACTTGGGTCTTCAGTTTTGTGAAAATAGAGCGCTTTCAAGGAATAACCTAGTATCGCAAACATTTTTTTTTTCAGGCAGCACTCAGCAATAAAAGACGCCCTTTTCTATTGCAGTATGCATGTTTATGCGTACTCGTTGTACCACTGGCAATGACAATATTAAGCTGGCATAGGAATTAAGTCTTCACAGAGCATAAAACCGTTCCAGCCCGGAGATAAACGCTGAACTAGAGAAGCAAAAGCATGTTTTAAAGAAGTAAGCTCATACTCACCTGAAATAGCAAAATATGAAAAGTGACAATAGCAGCGCGACCAGTGATATAGAATATCCCGTAACGTACAAGGAGTTCACGAGGTTTCGGAACTGAAAAAAAAAGAGAAAATATCCATGAAAGCGATGTATAAATGATGCGGTAAATTTTTTAACCAATATTCAACTGCCTTATAAAGTAGTGTTTTTCTTACATGCATATCACTTTTAGTTTTTGTAACTATTTCATGATATCATGTATATCGCTTTTCTTTGTACATAACTACAGCATAAATGTTATACATGAATTTGATCCATAATACCGAGTTGTGTCGCCATAATTATTTTTGCATTTCTAGCATGGGCCCAAATTAGCCGAGAAAGCTAAAAGCGCAGATGATTCGAATGTATCTTTTTACTAGCCATGCGAATAAAACTGACTTAATTTGACATGATTTGATTTGAAAACGTTTTGCATGTTCAGCGACAATTAGCGCGCCCAAAAACTAAAAAAAAGAATGTGAAGAAAAAATGATTTGCCCTTTTTATGAGGCGTATTCGAAAACTTAACCAGATGGATAAACTTCCCACCCTCCGAATGAATACCGCACCACTAAAATAATTTAATTGGACGGAGTGGTTATGTATCTTGCGCTTAGGATAATTTTAGCGCGCGGAATTTAAATATTTTGAAAAGCTCTAATGAATGCCCACACAATGTGAGCCCACCCGCTCACGGCCCTGGTTTTCGGGGCTTGTTTGTTGAGGAGATCGTTGTGTCTATTACAAGTTAAATAGAAAGAACCAGTGTTATTTCTTTCGGTTGTGGACGAAAACCTCCAACAGCATTTGTGCTGTCTGTGGAAGTTTGGTCAATGACCTGTTGAATGACCACAGATATATACCAATACCTGCTCAATGACCCGTGATTTCGTTGGCGCTCTCGGCCGTATACTGTTGTTTTGCCAGATCGTGACTTGGTGAAAAAGTGGAGCAAGTAGGAAATAATCCTGAGACCTAATGAACCAATAAATAACTGATAGCAGAATGCATAGGGCCACTGCTCAACAAAACACCAACACGGGCAAGAAGAAACACAAGACAAGTCGCTGTTTGCTTGCGCGGTGAAAATGAAATATATATTCTAGAACAATTAAGACACCAAGAAACCCGCCTTTCTGTGTTTGAAACAGCTTTTGTGAGCAGTGGCCCCGTGTATAGACGGCAGAATGCTGGGCAGTCGGTTATCCGTACACTGCCAGTCAGTACTGTCGCCAGCTAGTGTCATAAATTGTTGGTTGCTTATCATTTCAGGGCCCGGAAGGCGTCATCCTCTTATACCCGGGTCCCAATGGTTCCTGCATGATGTCTTGTTGTGACAAGATGGGCTTATGATTTTACGCACACGGTACGAAATTCTGGTTCAAGTGTCGTGGGACGACCAGTTTATTGTGGAAGATCTACTTCGCTTGCTTAAACGCTCTACCACCGACCGCTCTCAAAGCTGCATCTTTGCTCCATGCGGTAGGATATCTCGTATAAATAGGATACCATGGACGGGCTGTCGTTATGACTCGTCTTCCTTTGCGGGTACTGGCCTGTTTAGATCTATTTCTGTAGGGTTCGTGCTCTAAGCATGCTAGGTGTAGTTCCACGTAAGAGAAATCAATACAATGTGTCTATGTGGCGTGTCTCAAGTGTTAATATTTTTATCTCTCCGTTTTATTTGGGCACCTGCGGCCCCCGGATCTCGGCTGCTTCTTGCCTATAACACTTCCTCTAGGCAGTGGCTGAAAAGACACCTTCTCGGTTTTTAATTTTGCGCTTTGTTGGTCGCTTTGATGCGAACCATATGCACGGCAATCATCCTGGTGCGATCTGCAGTATTCGCTTGCTACAGCTTCGGGACACACGGAAGCTTGCATTCCGCGTCGATCCATTGCGGAATGTATGTTTCGCAAGCCGCAAAATAGGGCGTGGTGCCTCCCGCCGACATCGGCGAGAGCTGCTTTTCGCGCCTCTTTGTTGGATCGTTGAACGAAACGCACCGTGTCTGGCTTCTTATATCGAACGCGCTGCGTCTCTGTTTTGGTCTAGGCGCCATCGTCGCGACGTTTTTCCTACCGTCCACGGCTCCTTACAGTGGAGACATCTATGCTATTTTTGTCGCCAAGCCAGTGAGAAACGCCAATTCGGTGGAAAAATAAAAACTGCGGAATCTTCTCGACAATTTTCCAGGGTATTGACAAGTTTTTGGTTTTGATGAAGGGCACTCCGCAATTGTACGTGGCGCTTAACTATTGAGCCGTAAAGTTTCTGATAACCGCTGGTCCTTAAGGGTAACAGAGTGGATTCTAAGAGGAGGCAAATGCCGCAGGGGGCGGCAGAAAGTTAGGTGGGCGGATGAGATTAAGAATTTTGCGGGGATACGGTGGCCGTAGCTGGCAAAGGTTAATTGGAGAAACATGAGAAAGGCCTCTGCCTTGCAGTGGTCGTAGTCAGGCTGATGATGATGATGATGATGATGATGATGATGCCAGCTGGCGAGAAGGGAACATGACGTACAGAGCGCGTCAGAATGGTCCCAGGCAACTGGGTGTGGTTTTGAGCCATGGAGTAGGGCATTTACAAAACCCCCGAAGCTCAAGGTCCCTCTAGGGGGATAGAGGCAACCTTCTCACCCCTGAGAACCTTGACAGCTTGGTAGGTAGCTTAAGTGCCAGATTATATTGCTAAAAAGCAGACCCTGTGGCCTGGAACTTTCGAAGCCCCCTGTGCATACATCCTGGGAAGCCCTTCATACAAATAATAAATAGCAAGCGCATCGATAATAGAGAAGAAATCAAATAACACTGATGAGTAACCCACAGAGTTTCCTAGCTTAAATCTGAAGGTACACCTGGCGCCAGAAGTTTCCGGCGCACAAGTGTCGCCGAAAAAAGCATTTCCGTGCAGCCTGGGCAGAGAGCCTGAAAATGACAGGGGCTCTGCAGAGTTGCCTCACTAAAGCATAGACGTTTTCATTTTATTGTATATGTAGTGGCCTCCACAATATTTACGTTTCTCTCAACTCGCGTGCCCTGCAATCTTTCGACCCGAAAGTGCATTTTTTTCTCGACAAACATGCTAACCGATATTCTAAAATAATCTTTTTATGGACCAACTGTGCCCAGTGGTAGAACGATACCCCTTGCACACTTTAGTTTCTCCAGCTATATTAACTTCACCTGAAAGCTCTGCGTGCTTTATTTAGGCAAATACAATAATCATTCACAGGCTACCTTATGAGGTAAAGTTTTTAAAAATTAAAGAGGGTTATAATTATTGTCAGCGGATATTGTCGCACCTTTCCGTGCAACAGTACGAGGACAATGCCGCAACAGGAATTTGATGAAAGTATTAAAGAAAAAAAAATAATTTCCGTGATTTGACATTCTTAAGTTTACACAAAAAAATCGCGATAAAAATTCCAAGCAGTGTTATTTATCTGCAGTCTAAAAAGAAAAGTATGAAGCGTGCCTTTCTACAAACAACCGAGGCCGTTATTTTTATCTAGTTTATCCTGCTAAGTTGACACAAAATCTTCAGCTTTTGCTATGACACTGAAATAATCGAGAGCACATGTTCGCGATAGCAGAAGGAGTGAGCCGTCGACATTATATTGCCTCGCTGGTGAGACAGACCTGCAGGTCGTGGGTGTCTACACAGGCCGTGTAGTTGGACCATATGTGTCCGGTAACGGGATGGCGGAACCAGGTGCCATTCGCAGTACACAGCTTGTGTGCTTGCCCTTTGAGGATGAAAAACAAAGAAATATACATCTACCTTCAGTAGACGTGAGAATAACCCCAGTAGAACCTTGTTTGTTTCAGACGAAACACCTTTCTACGCTGACGCCAAATTACGAACGATGTGCGTTACAGAATATAAGTCAATGGAAACCAAAACACAGTCATTCCTCGCGCGATGTTCGGAAATGTCAGCGTAATTAAAGTTCCGTGAGTGCCGACCTTCACTGCGTCACACAGCTGTCAAGAGTTGGGCACAACCATTACAAAAATTTATTTAGACAGTCTATAGACTGTCCATAGACTTCTGTCTATAAAGTTTATAGACTCTCTACAGACAAACCCTAAACGATAGTCTATAGGCAATACAAATCCTATAGACAGTCAATAGACAATCTATAGATTTACGGCCATACACTTTTAGTAGACATTTGTCTATAAACAGTCTATAGGCTATGAATAGACAGAAATATATATATCTATAGCAAAGCAATAGAGTTAATAAGAAGTCTATAGACTGTCTATAGACCATTTTTATAAGGGAAGAGAAATAAATGGAAGTTCAAAAAGTTTTTTACTGGTATAAGTGCTTTAAAACCGCAGCTCAGCTCGTCACCTGCGAATTTACATGCTCTTAGCACGACCCTAACGGACACAAATGACGCCACTGAGCTGCACTGCCAACTAAGCGTCATTACTAAAGTATGGCTGCCATTGCATTAGAGCCAAAGGTATATCCAAAAAAAGAAAAAACAATAGTCGTGGAGTCACTCACTGGACGAGAGAAATCCTGCCACGAACTGTGGACACGGAGCAAACACGGTTTGACCTGGTGGCGTATCGTCCCAACAGTTCCAGCCGTCCCATGTTCGTGGACAGAGGGACTCGTTCGCACCTGTCGGCAAAGAAAGATCGACACAGCGCTCAACATATTACGCTCACCGGTTCACTGGCGACCATATCGCAGAGCGCTTACCAAGCTCGGGAAATGGCTTGAGGAGCACGTGCTCGAGGCAGTGCTTGAAGTGGCCGATCTTCTCCTGCCACATCCAGTTCTCCCCTCTCGGGGAACTCTGCTCCCAGGGAACATACTCCCCTATTTCGTTGGCGATGTCAAGCAGCAGCTTCAGCTCGGGGTCCTGCAAAGACCGAAGAGTTCTGTGGTTTTTGTCCACCAAGGCGGCCTATCAATTCGAAGCTCGCGGTGAAGCTCATTTTGTCCTTTAGCGAAATATTCCGCTCGTAGTCGGCTCGGAATCCGCGCATAGAAAAATATCGCTCCACGACGGAGCTATTTGATGGAGGCACATTAGTGTGACTAACGCTAGGCCGGCGCACACGGCTAAGCTACACAGAACTGCGCGTCGTCAAGAGTTTCGCAAGCTTTTGCAAAGAGAAAGTTCAGGAGAGCGCAATTTTGCAAAGTAGAAAAATTTAAGCATCGAGTGCAGCACTCATATTAACATAGTATAAATCTGCGTTCAGAGGTCCATTAGGCAGCTAAAATGTTGCGGCTGCGACAGGCCAAGGATTATACTATACGTATGACTGTTTTTTTAATTGTCATGGCAAGGACAATTAAAACGCAGTATATTAGAAAATATAAAGTCTGAAGAGCCTGCATGCCCGCCTAAGACAGTTGAATTGAACTTCGTTGTGCTGCACTCATTAATACGAAGTCTCGCACATAATCTTTTTAAGGCAGGCCATCAGGTTGCACTCTGATGGCTGGTCTGTACACTTTTCTAAGCTAAGACCTGCCGCTGCAATTAATAGGATCAGCGCTGAAAACAAGCGCCACTACTACACCATATTTGCGTTATATGGCACTCCAATTTCTGTGAGATATTTGGTCACAGGATGCACTGATTTTATAGAATACTGTCGGCGTGCTCGCTGAGAGGGATGATAAGATGTCATCGTATCTCTGTGGCTCTCAGTGAAAGCTCACAGCTATCTTTTTTTTATAGGTGAAACTTTCGTTTCCGTTTTCCGGTTACCTTGTAAGGCTGATAACACAACCTCTATGCCCGAAATATTCGCGTTGCAGTTTTGCGTGATGTTTTCTTAACACTTCCACAGTAGTGTCGTAACTGGCGTTCAACACTACTGCAGTGATTTTTAGGCTTCCACGAGCGACTCAAACGCATTGTAGCAAGTTATAGCTGAGAACGCTTACGTAGTACGGGGATGTTGTGCATGCGTCGTAGTTTCCCATTGCGTCTTCCCAAGAACCCTTCACAAGGCAGTGGTAATGCGCTGTACCTGCGTCCATCAGAGCACATCGTAAGCTACTATACGAACAAGGAAAAGTTCTTTTTTTAGCAATCGTTCAATGCAAAAACATTTGGCAAACAATTCTACAGTGGCTACAGCTGTACATAGTTCAGGGAACAAATTACAGGCACTGGCTTAATAAGTCGAACTCAAAACTAGCTTGCGGCATCAATTTGCCTGAGGGTGATGTTTTTGAGAATGTTAATGTGTAATTTATAGTGCCCTCCAAAGAGCAGTGTGTCAAAAGGAATAAATTTTATGACTCCTGAGCAAAAAGAATCATGTAGGCGCGCAACCTTTTCAGCGAAAAATCTGCGCCCGGACCGGAAGTTAAAGATGGTGCGGAGAAGTGCTCGCGCCAATTCGAGCCGCACCTACTCTGGCCTCAAGCTCAGTATTATGGATAGTGTAAATGCGGCAGCCTTTTACACTGAAAATGGTGAGTCCCGAACTCAGCTACTTTCCCGTCGATGGGACAAGGACTTATGCCAACCCGTCCTTTGCAGGCTGGGATTTGCGCATCGTAGTCATCGCTAGTGGCCACTATAGAGGCCCGACTCCTTCATGCTGCCGCGAATCGTTGCTCCTATTTTCGTGTGCTTTGTATAACGCCGTCGGCAAGCGGGCTTATAGACTTGCATTCCTTGCTCAAGACGAGACCAGAGTGGTCTGTAACTGCACTAAGCAGACGCGGCGCTTTCTACGACGCTGGAGATAGTTGCCGATGTGTCAGGCGTCTTACAGAAGGCTCATCGTAACGTTGAAAATATGCGCTAGCGAGAGCGACGTCCTTTCTTAAGCCCGACGTCTGCAGAACGCCCTTGCTGCTATCGCCGCCACCGAATTGTCGGCTGTTTTTGGGTATCAATTCATAAAAAAAATCGCCCTAGATTATCTCCAGTCTGATTATAAGTCGCATACCGCCGTGCCCCTCATCCCCATCACGCGACAATATATACCTCGACTCTCAACTAGTTGTATCCACTTCCGGCTACAGTTTCTAGCACATGACGGTCGACGCAGGCAGGACGACAATCTTCAGCCTAAATCTCATCGATATAAAAGTGAGCATCATGTGCACATCGGCCTATTCCGGAGCCCAGACACCGGGATGACAGATCGACTGAACAGGCAGCTCCACTTTCTAGGCTCGTCGCTGACTCTGCACCACTTGGTGACCGACTGCTTCATCACAGTCTTTCGAATAGCAGGAATAAGGCAGCTCACAAAATCTCATGCCTGGTGCTCATGCAGTCTATCGGCTGCCTTTTTTTTTTGCTTGACCGTGCACGACACGAAGTAGAAGTTCCTGGTTGGGCTTACATACAAGACTAAAATGGTCGAAGCTTCATTCATTTGAATATCTAGGTTGAAAGCTTCGACAATATGCCAAGCCGTTGACCCTGATCTTTCTTACTATTTCTGGTTCACCAAGGACGGAAATAGTATCGCATAGGCGGCATGAGTTGCACTGCTAATGACCTGTTTCTACGCTTATTTCACGGCTCGGTATCTCGATCACTTCCTTTTGCAAATTTACCCTGAGATAATAGAGGCTTAAGTAAAAATAAAAGCGAGTAATTTTGAAGTCACGACCGGATAATTCAGTTAACAGGAAGCGCTTATTCCTCTCCGCGCTGCGTTCCTGGAAACTGGACGATCTTCACAGAGTAAAGCACGCGGAGGCGATAATTAATTCGGCCAATCTTGGACATGATGGGCCATGCGGCTCGCTAATTGCCCACGCAAACGCACCAGTACCTGCACTGAAGTGTTTTAAGTCGCGGAAGCTAACTAAACAAACCAAGCCGTAGCCATTAGGAGGCGTGGAATTAAGCGCAAAAGCCCCTCATCTATGACAAGACGAGACGCATGAAAAAAAGGCAGAAACCCGTATCTGCCAAAACCGATTCTAGCGTACGCTTCGCGCAGTTGAGCTGTGCACGCGCCACATCTTTCCTCCGTCTTTCTCTGCCGCTTTTACAACTCGTAAGAAGGAAAAAAAATAAGGGCAAGTCTTGCTATCTCTAGTCAGTTCAAGCATCAAATCGTCGTGCGCATACTGATAAGCACTCTAAAACGGCATGTTACTTTATCTAGAGCAGGCGTGTGTTCCCACCGCGCAGTTTATCTCAGGGCTAACGTATCTTTCTTTCTTTCTTTCTTTCTTTCTTTCTTTCTTTCTTTCTTTCTTTCTTTCTTTCTTTCTTTCTGTCTTTCTTTCTTTCTTTCTTTCTTTCTTTCCTTCTTTCTTTCTTTTTCTTGTTTAATTTTCCTTATTTCTTTCTTTCTTTGAACGTCGGGCAAGCTGGAGGCAATGGGAGGAAGCTCGGTTAAGTTAGGAGGAGCATCACGCCAGCTTTAGCCAATGGGAAGCAGGTGGCAGATGGCACTGATTAGTCGCGAGAGGTTGCGCTTTGAGGGTGAACCACGTGCAACCGTTGTTACCGTACAACCGTTGTTCATGTTAGAATAGCTCTTACACGATTCGGTGAGGCAACTTAAGAACATTTAAAAGAAGAAACCTCGAACCGGGAGCAACCTTAGCGTTATAAACATTAGAGAATTTTAGCTTCACGTACGTAGAGGGTTCACGTACGCAAACGTGAAAAGTCTACGTAGCTTGCACGCAGGTCGTTTGAAACCCTTATAGTTACACGTACGCGAAGTACGCTGCACGTTACGCCTAGCGCCATCTACTAAGAAACACGGACACTGGTTGTAGCCTAAATCATCCAAGACAAGTCTTTAAGCCGAGCCATTCATAGCGAGACCGTTGCTATGACGACAACCAACGCTACTTCGTCAGGCTTAACAGCTGAAAAATCGCCCTTCTGTCTGAAAAACAAAAGCTATTTGTCGCTTGGAACCTTATGCGAGGGTAACAATGGACAAATCGAAGGCGAATACAACAGTTTAGAACACGATATCGCCTCGAGGGATTAGCTACGAAGCTGTTATCGCTGTGAAGCAGCGGGCAGGGCGCCGCCATGTTTGTCAACGCTATGTACGCAAGCAACGCAAAGACCGCAACGTAAAAATCCGAATCTCACGTACGTACGTGAGACTCACGCAAACCCTTTGCGTTCTGCGCATGCGCACTGGTCACCCGTAAGAGCTCTACGTACGTGAAGCCTCTGCGTACGTGAAACTAAAACTCTCTATTTTAAGATTCATACAAAATATTGTTTTAAAAACAAATGGTAACATTTACTGTGCATGCTATAACCAAAACAACAATGCACCTTTTCCACAACAGCCTAGCTTTCGAGCACATGAAAACATTTGATAAATTCAGAATTGTAATAAGTATGGTAGGATTCACAATTAGTGTTTACTGGGTAGCTCGCAGGCGGCGCGTGAGATTTTTTGGTATTTACAATACTTTCAAAAGCTCAGGGACGTATTTAAACCTTTTCAGCCACGCGGCACATCACTTTCAATTCAATTCAAATCAATTCATTTATTTCACAACATATATACATGGTTGGAGCTCTTGGGCAAAAAGCTGCTCGGGGCAGCTTGACGAGGCCCAAGAGACCATAACAAGGTAGACCAGTGCAGATACATGATTGCAATATGACAACAAAACAATGTTATATGCAATGTTGTGTACAAGGAAAACACGGCTAGTGTATACAATACAAAAACTGACTCTGTATAAAACATATCACATACTCAACATATTACATGTTCAAAAACCAACTATCGTAGGCGACGTAATCTTGCAATGGAAGCCATTAATTGATAAAGAAACACATACATTTAGCATTTTACAATGCATTTAGAAATTGTTCCCGCAAGTCGCTTCTTGTGGGCTTAGCGTTAAATTTAAACTTGTTTAACAGTGAGGGTAGGTTATGTTTCAATGACTGGCTCTTATAATTTGTTCGGAAACGGGAAACGTGCCAGATTTGTGTGTTTCGTGTGGATACGACTGGTTCGTGGGGTTGTAGTGAAGCGGCGGCAATTAAAAAGTCATGAAATGAATTAGTCAAAGAGAAGTGTGTACGCAAAATTCGGAAATCGTATAATGAAAAGACAGGAATGACCTTATAAGTTGCGAAAAGCGGGCCGGCATGTGCTAAGCGTTCATGATTCCAGATCTATCGTATAATTCTTTTTTTTTTGGATTGTAAATTTTTTTGTTTATTTGTGTTGGTTGTCGTGCTCCAGACAAGATTACAATAGTTGATATGTGAAGAAAATAAGGCATGGTATATTTGGAGCTAAACGTGTGTTGGAAGGAAAGTGCGACAACGCGAGGCGACTCCAGCTACAGCGGAGGTTTTTTTTTACATATATTAGCAACATGCAAATCCCAGCTTAATGTGCTGTTGAATGTAACTATAAGTATTTTAAGTGATTCTACGATATCAATGTTCTGCGCTTCATAGGTTATGACATGATTTGATTGAAACGTGCTTTCTTATTGAGACAACAAAGACAGCACCAGAATCGCTTGAGTGACAATTAAAGACGCGGTTGTATTGCTCCTGCGCTGCTATCCGGCTTTCTCAGCACGAATACCAAGAACAGAGAACATGGCAAAAAGAGAAGCGAAATAGTAGTGAGCTGCACATTGGAATCAACGCCGACCATTGGTACTGCTGCCACACATAGTCATCGCACCCACCCGAGGTGTTCACAATGCCGGGCAGTAGACCCGGACATGGCGCCCGAGCTGTGGTGCCCCGTGGCGTCGGAGGCCAGCAATGCCAGCCGTCGAACCTCCAGTCGCATCCAACTGCAGGCAGAGCAAGTGAAAAGGAATTGAACTAAACGCTGTACGGCAGACGTTATGCATTATTATTGCGAAAGCACTGTATTCCAGACGCACCAACTCCGAGCAAGCATCTTGTCACCTTGTTTAGTCTTGTGCACCGAACTAACCCGAGCTACTTGGGTAAGCTCGGCTTAGTTCGGAGTAGCGTCGCGCAAGCTGCAAACGATAAGAATAAGGTGGAAGTGAAATTAATGATTAGACGCGAGAGGTTGCCCGGGAAGAGCCACATGGGTCGACTGATCCCTCCGGTGGCCGTGGTATAGAAACAGCCTGTGAAGTTGCGCATCGCTTAACCGCTGCGCCACTACGCTGGTAGTGGTATGAGGACTCGCCGCGATCTGTGAATGTTAAGTAGAGAATGACCACTTCTGCAATATGGGCCTCAACCCACTAAAGCTATCGCGTCATACCCTTGAGGCCGAGCATAAGTGTCCCCTACAATTGACGAATAAGCACATGCTATCGCACATCAACTCGGCTCAAATACACTAAACCACTACCACTTTTTTGTCAGGTTTACGATTTTTTTTTATCCCTGTCGCAGCTGTTACACAAACCTTACTGCTCTTATAACATTCCCCACACACATTGAAACGCAGACTTTCACTAACGTTTCGAACCCCCACATTCTGCGTTCCGCATGTAGGCCCACAGAAAAGAATAAAAGAAGGATGCAGCAATAACACAAAAATGCTCACTTCAATTCACTTTCTGCTCTCTAAATACGATTAAATCTAGAAGTACCTTGAGTTCTCCGTGGGTACAGCTCCCAACAAATGAAAGACAAAATATTTTGAGCATTCCCCTACTGATTACTGCATAAGTATACTGTATGCGTGGCCAGCAAAATTTTTCCAGTTTTATAACTAGCTTTGCTCTTGGCGCGTAATATAGAAAAGTTATTTTCGACTGTAGAGGAGAAATTACCACATACCTAGCCTTTTTCCCAAGCTGGTAGTTCCCTTTCATATTGGAGAAACCTGTGTATCTCAATGGAGTGCACATTGCAACCGCGCAAAATGACGAGGGACGAAGAAAAGAAAGCACAGTACAAAACGCACAGTATCTCCCATTGCGGAAAATTCTTTCACTACGGAGCTGACGTCAAGTTATCTGAAGTTTATATAAACAAGGCTTAGAAGAAAAAAAATAGTTAAAGAGAGCACATATCACACAGCACGGCTTAATCAGACCGAGCGGGGTTGATCACTTCGACATTTTTGAACATAACCCCGCAATACTTACTACTCCGTGCTCAAAAACGTGCTGAATAAAAGGGCCTCTTCTCTCCCCCCTTTCGTTCTGCATAATAAAAATGATTGAGGTAGCTTTTTTCAACATATGTTTGCTTTAAACAAGCTACTAGCGATCGCAAGAGACCACTGTAAGTGAGCAAGAGATGCTACAACTGCACGCCCACAGAGCCAAACCGTAATGGATTTCTCACCGGTGTCGTTGTCGCCTGCATCGAAGAACGCCCGCTGCTCACATTCGCGCAGAGCCTTCAGCTGAGTGAACACCCGCTCAGTGCGGGAGCCGTGCACGCTAGGGCTGCACCAGGGCATGAGGCAGGCGGACAGCAGCTGCACCAAAACAGAGCGCAAATTAATTGCGATTGCCCACTTTATTTTTACTAATAGCCCGGGAAGCATAGGTATGCTTGGCACTGCAATTTTACGAAACAATACTAGTGATGCTATTTCCTTAAGGCCTTCTTAATTGAATTCGCACTATTTAGATGGGTAAACCCCGAGCAACATCTTGCAATTGTTTTGGGTTTGTGCGAGGTGAAAGAAAGAAAAATAAATTCAATAAATATCTGCGACTAGGACTCGTACTCGTAGCGGCGCGAACAGACGAGCTTTGCTGGACACTGCGAGAGAGCAATGGGCTATCGCCGAAGCCTATCACGCCTCGTGCTAAACTGTAACAAACTCTCGCGCTGTGTATTGCACATCGTTTTCTTCAACAACTAATACTGCTATCAAACTGATATTCGCGCTTTGAGCAATGTGGCGGGAGTGACAGAGAGATGCGCGCTGCATGCGTTGGCGTGGACAACAATGGGGCAGAAGCAATTCACTGGAGCAATACGCGTTGGCGTTGAAAACACTTCTGCAGAAACGCGGCTCTGGAGCATAGGCGCAGGCGTTATTATCATCAATGTCATCAGCCTGACTATACCCACTGTAGGCCAAAGGTCTCTCGCACGTCTCTCTAATTAACCCTGTCCGGCCGACGGCGTACATTGGGTAAATTAGCCTTGACGATGAAAAAGTTGAACACCTGCATAACTGGCTCCCTAGGGACAGTGGACACCTCAATCGCGGTTTCAGCTACGTGCCGATGTTGTACACTTGCATTAAATGCGCTTTGGCACAGTAATTTGTGCTTAGAAATGCCAAACCGCCAGCCATTTTTTATTGATGTCCGTTTTGTGTCTGCTGTTATCCAGGGTGATTTCTTCAACGTGAATGTATGGTTTTCAAATATAGTTATATATATATTGGAAACACGCAGGATACTTACTCAAGCTGCATGTTAAAGGGGCTCTGAAGTACCCATCGAGGAGAGTACATAAACTCGCTCAATGACTACATTTCTCTCGTCATGAACACACGAGCTACTCCTACTTGCTGCAGAGAACCCACAATCCCGCGCGAAAGTTCGCAAGTCCTTTCCGGTGTCTTTTTCATGCTCGCGCCCTCCTCCGTCCAACGCTCCTGCGTATTTCTGTTGAGATATAGCTGTTGGCTAGATTCTTTCAGACGTCATGCAGCTATCATGACCACGGCCAGTAAGCAGAATCGCTTCGGCGGGTCATGAAGCTGCGCCCCCCCCCCCCCCCCCCCTCCGGCCTCCTTTCCTCCGAGAGTTTCCGTGTCTGTCGGTGATGGGGCAGGCGGAAGAGCGCCTACCTACCTTTGTGCGTGCACAAAGTGCGTACAGGAGAGGGAAAGGTGCGAAGACGCTCAAATTAAAAATTTCACTCCAGGTAACTCAGCTTCGATAAAAGAATGAAAAAATTCTTGCTGGAGGATATTTGTGAAACGGCGAACATTGACATCCCAGGAATGCTGTACATTTATTGAGAGCCCCTTTCAGAGAGTTTTCAAGGAGTTCTTCGCAGATTGACGAAACAAAACATTGCTCATTCAAATGAATGCTGGCTTTCAAGTGCCGATAATTTACATTTGATGCATGACGCCCAAGGACCTCCACAATAATGAATTCGGTGTGTGTTCAGTATGCATCACTGCATTCGGGGCAGAAACCACAACCGTACAATAAGTAACAGCATGAGAACGTGCAGTTGTCTTCAGTTTAACAAGAGGCCCCCTTCACGTGTCCAGCTTGTCTAGTTTGTTGCAGCCCGCATTGTTTTCATTGCCTTTCACAACATTTTATATTCAGAGCCATGACACTGCATTCGTTTTTTTTTATGTCAACGAAAGTTTGATACGATAGAAGTTCTTGCGTACGTAAATTTGATCACGAGAAAAATTGTGGCAAGAAAAGGGCCGATATCCCTGCTATCTGTCTAGGCAAGTTCCCAGCTTGGGAAATTTTTATTCCCTACTATTACGGCTCAGTTCCTCCCACAGCCGTTTACTCTTGATGTCTAAACATGTCAGCAATAGATACGACGATGGTTCATAACATTCAAGAAAGCGGTGGGACTAGACGGATAAGGCTGTTATACGCCGTCAGAACTTCGTTCTCAATATTTTAAATGGCAGATCAGTAACCAGCAATGGGGGAAAGCAACAAAGTAGTGATGAATCTAGAAATTAAAATGAAAAAACAATGATTCGAGCGCTGCCACACCCCAACGAAAGTACCGACAAGAACTTAGGCAGAGCACAAAACGAAGCGGTGCACACGAGTGCTTCCGCCTTTCTATTCGCACTCGGTGTATATTTTCCGCTACGAAATATTAAATCGCATTAATTGGCCCAAAATCACGTACTGACATCTTCGCACAAGAGAAAGTACTTCCTCGTTGTTGTATAGTTAGTTCTTGTTTCCTTTTCAATGTGAACACCGCCAGAGGGCTACAGTTGTGTGCATATATATATGTGCGTGCGTCACTGAATAAACTGGGTTTCGTTCCATGCGTTTGCTGTCATGGTTCACGGTCTTCAAGGGCGGTTCACGCCTGCACTACACTTGTGGCTTCCCTTTGAAGTGTACGAAAGAATACGTCCCCGTACCCTAACGGCGAGGCAATGAAGTTTTGGAAGCCACATTTATAAGCAAGTGCTTCATGTAGCTCCCTTTATCCTGGTAAGCTTTTTGTTCAGTTGCTAAAAACACGGCTTTCTGTCTTGATGTTTTCTGGTGCTTAACTGCAGTGAGAATCCGGTAATTCCGTCCGATAAAATAGGAAAATTTAAGGAGCGTGATGTTCAGCATAAGACAGTTAAGCGTTCCTAACCCAAATAAAACATTCGCATATAGCGGAACTTTTATTTTATAGCTCAAAACTCATGAAAGGTGAGAAAAGATGTGAAGAGGCGCGTATTGAGCGATTTTTTCTTTTTTTATACCTGTCTGTACATCAGTTTTGAAGCAAAAAAAAGTAAACTGCTGATGAAGCTGCACCCGCCGCGGTGGCTCAGTGGTTAGGGCGCTCGACCATTGATCCGGAGTACCCGGGTTCGAACCCGACCGTGGCGGCTGCGTTTTTATGGAGGCAAAACGCTAATTCGCCCGAGTGCTGTGTGATGTCAGTGCACGTTAAAGATCCCCAGGTGGTCGAAATTATTCCGCAGCCATCCACTACGGCACCTGTCTCTTCGTTTCTTCATTCACTCCCTCCTTTACCCCTTCCCTTACGGCGCGGTTCGGGTGTCCGATGATATATGAGACAGATACTGCGTTATTTCCTTTCCCCCAAAAAAGAATTATTATTATTAATGAAGCTGCATGCGTGGAAAGAACACATTCTAAAACAGCGCAAACAAAACAGGGACGAAAGAAACGTACAAGACGAGCGCTCCTGCTGCACGTTTTCTTCCGTCGCCCCTGTCTTGTTTGCGCTGTCTTCGAATGAGTACGTGTGCCAACTCGCCCAGGATTCTACTGTGGAAAGAACAACAGCGCGTTTTTCTGACACGAAAACTCTATCGCGCAACCCCTGTACTGTATCAACTTGTCATCCCGTGGCGCTCGCGCGAACCTATAAAACTGGGCCCAAAATGGAATGAGAGACGCTCGAGAGAAACTTGTCAACAGGCCCGTCGCGCAGGGATAAGCGGAAGAGACATCGCCATCTTCTCGTCGGCAACGCAGTAGGGCGAAAAAACCTCGGGCGGCTTCCTACGCAACACGGATGCCCTTTCTTGGTGTTGTTCGGGTAATTCGTTTTCTTTTTTTTTTCTATCCTAATACCGGCGTTGCGACAATCTCCGTATCCGCAGCGTGAGTGGGCCGCTTGCGTGCGGAGCTGTTTCGTCTGCAACACCTGTTACTTCGCCTGTGTTGCTGTTAAATGAACGGACGGCCGTATGACCGATGGCTGCGGCCCTGGAATTAGATAGCAGCGCGAGATGTTGGAAGTAGAGGCGCCTCCCTGACTGCTACTCGTTTACTTGCCTGCAATCCCTCATTGATTCGCATGAAGTGCATCAGTTCTCGTAATGTTACGGGCAGGATGAAAGGGAGAAAAAATTAATATCTCAAATATAACCATGTTAAAAAATTTATATTACACGCATTGTAAAACGAATGCAGAAAGAGAACAAAATAAAACACCTCTGTAGAAAGAAAACTCAATGTAGGCCTAAGAAGATGACAAGCAGTCAAATAGAGCGGTTCGATTAACTGCTCAGCGTGCTACAGCTGCAGCCTTGAAAAGAATATGTGATTGTTAACAAGCGTGCGCACACATACGCATAAATGAGGTAAGGGTCGGCGAAGAGAGAAAAAAATGAGATGCGAATAATCAGAAAGTGTTCAAAGCAAACAGAGCACGGGTTATTATAGTTCTCCATTTTTATGGTTTTATTCCTGCTTACGCAGGCTTCGCTCCGATGTGTGCGGAAAATTGAGATGACGAATTTTTTGGAAGGCTCATTCATGTCCAAAAATTATAGACAAAAATTTTAAAAATTAAAAAGTGTACGATACATTTACGAGAATACTGAAGAAAATGATCCATTCTTCTGAAACGTAGCACAATCTTTCTTTGAAAGTGTTTCCATAGTTCGTATCGAACAGTTAAGACGCCCATGGAAAACAATGCGGAATGGTTTTGACGGCAGCAAAAACGTTAATGGAAAAAATTCAAGGCTGCTGTCGGGTGATCTGCAGATATATTGATTGTTACAGTGAAATCTTAAATTACATGCAAAAATTTCGTTCATAAACGGTTTCCCGTTCAAAAATTCTTTTTGTCCAGAATTTCCAGAATTGTTGAGTATGAGAAGTACGTTAACTCAATCGCTGTGCTTCACTCAGAAAAATCTTTAGATCAACTGTTCAGAGCGAAAGCACGACCTTAGTTTAAGAGCTGGGTGGAATTATTGGCGCTTCGAGCAAGCTACTGTTAAGACTCAGCAAAAGAACTCACTAAATAACCAACAAAAGCGTCCGATCCAAATTTACTGTCTCCATAGTGGGCCTGAGCAGTAAGATATGTGCCGCCGCTCCAGAAAGACCTGAAATTTCGTCTCCTTGATTGGGTGGATTTCAAGAAAAAAAAGTATACACGTTCAACAATCTGCATAGCGCAGTTATGAGGCCACGAAGCTAAGCTTTCTGGCTGTCAGGAAATATCCTGGAGTTTAATTTTCATTCTTGCAAACTTTCAACGCCAACTAATTGGGAAGACGCGTTATGTATACAAAGACGACGCCGATACTAACTGCACGCGTCATAACCTACCTAAAAACAAAATTTTTGAGCTGAATGGCAGCAGCCATGCTCTAAAACCAAAAGAAATTACGCATAGAGAGCGCTGGCGTTATTTCCCTTCGGGATTCTGCATGAAAACTAACAAGAGAAGAGGCACCCTTTGAGCAATAAAAAGAATCGCGTTTTATTCGTTTAACAGTGGTGCCTGCATACTAGACATACCAACAATTTAGCTAAAAAAAAATACTCGCGGTGAAGGCTAAAACCTCTTTCTAAAGTATGACCAATCCGTATTCAATAAACGTGCCTAGTGTGAAGCGTGCTCAGCCGAGCCGCTTTCAACTCGGAACCAGCCTTCTCGGGCGTAAAAACGTAACGGGTGCCAGCGCCCTCTGCACATCAGATGACGAGTGATCCGTGCACTGGTAGAAAGCGGAGAGTGCGAGCAGAAGAGAAGGAAAAGTACCAAGTTTAAACAGCCGTAAAATCCGCGCTTTCTGTAGATATGACTCCAGACTTCGTCCTCTGAAACTATAGGAAGAGTAGACGCGGGGTAGGCGCAGAGCACGAAGCAAAGTTCCCGGCACGGAGCGCTTTTCCCGAAGCTCTGGCCGACAGAAAAGCCAAGCAATCGGCGTAATGCTCCGTGAAAACCGCGGGCAACGTACCGTGAAAAATCGGAGGCAACTGTTAAAACACACGCAAAAAAAATGAATAATGGTTCGAAGGCCAATAGTATGGAGTTACTATGAAAGAACAGGGGAAGAAACAACGACAGCAACGCCGCGCATTGTTCAGGCACACGTGGAATATCCGGAAGAAAACATCTACAAGAAAATGAGGCACCACTTAATGTTGTCTGGTCTACTTTTATACGTTGCTATTGGAAGTCTGAGGCTTCAAGGTAAGGTTAACCAAAGTTTCCAAATCCGCGGTACGTTCTCTTAGCTGCGCAGAAATATATATGAGAACGGTACTTGTACTTTGAATCAACACTTCTTCGTCTGATAGTATTCACGAATACAGCGTCAGCATTTGGCATACCGGGGGGTGGCACTGTACGGCAAAACAAATTTCCTTTAAGCCATCTAAACGCAGAAAAGAGTAATATTCGCGCTGCATTCACAACCTGAAACAATGCCTCCGTGTCAGCTGCCTCGTTTTCTAATAAAAGAGAAGTAAAAGCCTCGTTTGGCTGTTTGCTGAACTTAATTCAATCGCTTTCCACCATTCGTGTCTAGGGCTATGTTACCGGGGATGCAACGTCACTGCTTGCGTTTCCATTTAACTTCCGATTTTCTCGTGCCGGAGAAAATAACGAACGTTTACAAGGTAGGAGGTTACACTGACTGAAAGAAAGGCCGAGAGCAGGCATTACAGTTTTTGAGTACGAAGCGCTTTGCGCATAATGCACTCATCACTAGTTCTTTGTACATTTCGGATACCTTAAAAAGTGTCGTCAACAACCGAAGTGTCATTGATCGCCAGATTACGCGGAGGGGCACGTCAGTTGTCCGATTTTTTAACGCAGGCATGTGAGACACAGAGAGTTTCAATGCGTTATTTTACTATAAAAACCTCCGTGACTCGGCAGCGTCATATTTCGGGAAATCCAGGGCTTGGCTACTGTCAGACATTATGCACTTGATTTGTGCGGAATTAAGACAGGAATTTTTAAACAGCTCTACTCTGAACATAGAAATCCAGAAGGCCTGCGTTTATTCCCGGAATCCATTTGCCAGTTGGCATTCGCAAGAATAGTCAACAGCTGAATGAAAAAAGTGAGTTAAATAATTCATATCAGCAAAAAATCTTACCAGTGTAACAGATGCCCGACGGTCTCTGCTCATCACGATAGACAGCATTCAAGAACCTGGAAGTGAAAAAGCAACAGATGATGAGCCGAATTTTTCCAAGCAGAGAAAAATTCAGTCAGTAGAGCCCAGTGGCCGAGATAGCAATAATTTGTATCTAACAGTGCAATGGAACGAACCACGAAAATGAAACGATAAATGTACGGCCGAGAACCCCTAAGATTCATATTTCTGGTGTCGGGGTTCGTTCCATTTTGCTGTTGGAGGTTTGAGTGAACTAAGGCATTTTTGCAAGGCGGAAATGCTTTTACATAGAACACAATCAGCTTGACAATTTTATAAATGCGGTAGAAAGCGGGCACAACATTGTGACTGCGCCCAGCATTTTGCGTTCAGCCTAAAAATGTACGGCACTCCTACTGCCATTTTGTCTCTTTCGTGGTGCAGTCGACTCAGAATCACAATGTGTTTATTGCTCTCCGCGGTGCTGAGAGGAGAAACAAGTTTTGAGTATTTGTGACGGTAGGCATCAGTTCAGTAGAGGTCAGGTGTTGCACATGCCGCGGGGAGTTTGAAGGTATCCTCACAATAGCCATGTAACTGAGTATCGAACAGGAACCTGAATCATTATCATCCCACCATTACTGTTGAATTTTCTCAAACTACAATTTGTCGGTAGGTCGCAAGAATCAATAATGTCTTTCCTTTTCAAAAAACCTGCCGCCATTACAATTCGTGTTACATTATTCGTACTCGCTTAATGCGTATGACATCAGCTACCATTGTAGCCACTTTTGGAGTTTTAACACGGCTGAACACAAAAGAAAAGAATATTCTAAGAGAAAAAGAAGAAAACGCCCAAAGGATATTTTCGGACAGAAAACCAAAGTGAACTTCTCTTTAACCTCTCTTCCGTTCAGGAAAATGGGGTCACGACCAGACAAGGGAACTCGACGGCCGCAGTGAGAGCAGGCAAATGAGCTAAGGTCACGAATGCGGAACGACTTGGCCGTGCCCTCAGAACGACGGAGCGATTTGGAGAACTAGGCTATTGAGGTCGCTTCCTCGCTTTGTGCGAACACACATACGCTGTGGACACAGGCTGTTCATTGCAACGATGTACTTCTGCAAAGCGGCACTTTCTTTACGGTGTAGCCGGCGCTTTGGCGCTCCGCTTAACAAAACACAATTTCCATGCCATGGCCTTCCAGAATAGCTAGTGGGAATCATGTTTAGCCCACATCGTTCAATGCGCAAGCGATAACCACAGTTCCTCAGAAGATTCAGTGAGAATTTTCAAATATTCCTAGAAGAAGAGATGGTTGCAACAGAAAGCAAATTATTTCGGGAGCATACTTTAAGCTGCATAGGACGTGAGTGGTTTAAAAAACAATACTCTTTAGTAAGCTAATTATTCAAAACGTGGAAATCATCTTTATGTTGCTGCATTCCAGTGCATGGTGCCAACTGCGAGGTAGTAGACACTAGACGATTCTATACCAGTTTTAGAAACGAAGAAAAAATGTTTCTCTAAAGCTCTGCAGCGCGAGGAAATCCGGATTTTTATTTAAAATTTACCCAAAGCCGAAATACATCAGGGCGGTTATTGTTCAGGTGACTTTGGTCGGAATCACGAAACTCGAACCACTCTAAGAGCCCCTGTGGTTGGAGCTGCATGGTTTCTTGAACAGTTAGACATGTCTGCTCAGTACTGAAATACGTTCAGGAACCGAAATAAAGACGTTTCTGCCTCGCCCTGACATTGTAAAGAAATAATGTAGAATACAATGAATTGCCCGCACAGGCGCAGGTTTCTCCAGTCACCCAGTGCAATATAACCTTTTAATACGATGGCCCGGTTAGCCGCTGAAGGCGAAGCGGACCATCGGAGCGCCCCCCCCCCCCCCCCCGCCCTCCACGAACACGCCCTGGCTTTTGGTGAACGGCCTGCCAGCGTGAAAAACGCCAACTACTGCAGGAAGACAAAGCTATTTATTCCCGACGCTAGCTGTCAAAGTGCAGAAAGAATTTGCCTCTACGTTCTCTAAGAGCTTTCAGTGCAACACGATGCTGTTTACTTCTGCCACGTGTAGAAAGAAAAGACTGAAGTGTTTTTTTATCCTTACTGCTTCGTGCCATTCCTTACGCACGTCGAGATCTGCGGAACAATCATTTTTCAACCCGTAACGCCTTCTCCGTCGGGATGGCTCTATGCAACTCAGAAAGGCACCCCAACTTTCATTTTTACGAGCACCCCTCCCGCTGTCCCTGGACAGTTTCTCTCGTGTCACTGTTTTCCTCCACTCGCTAACCCTGCTTTATTGCTTCCGCGCTATGAAGCCTGTGAAAAATTTGCCACACTACGGTGGAAGTTGGCGTCACCGGCATCATATGTTACCTTGCCGCGTTATTCGGTCTTGGCGCTATGATAAAGTCCAGAAAAAGCCGAGCTAAGCGGTGAAAAATTTGTACCCGCTTCTCTTTCACATCAACCCCTAAACGAGGCAACAAATCTCTCTGTCATCTTAGCGATTCTTTTCTTTATCCTGAAAATTGCAATATACGTTTGCCCATCTTAAGCTTCTACTTTGCGAATCCTCGTGTTATTTTGGCCAAATCACGCGTCGAAAAAATAGCTGTCAGAGGAAGAAGCTTAGACAGGACAGGTACATACGAGGAACGTACATGTGCAGAATGGATAACCTTAAAAATAACCATGAAAACTTCACTCTCGTTTAAGTATTCAAACCTCATAAGTATGGAAAGTACCTGTGCAAATGCTGTTTGCATTTGAGGTCTTATAAAGGTGACTCGAATGTACAGTTCCCAGCAAGGTAGAGTCTTAGGGAGAAACGCGAAAAAAAACTCAATTAAATCCGTCATGAAGTTTAAGATACAAAGCCACACAGCCGATGATTAGCTGCTAATTTTTGTGATCAGACGAATTCACAGCTTGCGAACAGATACATGATATGACTATAATGAAGAATATAAATCACGAAAACACGGATCCGCTCTTTAATAAGGAGGCATGCGCACTAAGCGACAAGTTGAAACTGTTAATGACAATGTTGAGGCAATAATTCGAAACAATCGAGAAAATCAATGGATTTGTTTGCTGCCCAAAGCAAGGAGTTGGGTTGGGTTGGGTTCGCTCGGTATCGCTACATACATTGAGCTCAGAGGGGCACTGAGGACAACACGGAATTTTTTTTATTGAACCTCTCCGTAAAAGTTTCTTCGTCGTCCATGTAAAATTCAATGCTACGTGTCTTTGTGGTGATGTCGACATCTGTCTTACAGCAGAAGACGCATTTGCTGCTGATAAAATTAAATTTAAAACTTTCCCGTCACTCGATTGAAAGGCGTGACGTCTGCGCCAAAAAAAAAAAAAAGACGCCGTTTTCACCGTTTTGAAGTTCCCGGGTTCAAACCCGACTGCGGCGGCCGCGTTTCGATGGAGGCGAAACGCAAAAGGCGCCCGTGTGCTGTGCGATGTCAGTGGACGTTAAAAATCCCCAGGTGGTCGAAATTATTCCTGAGCCCTCCACTATGGCACCTCTTTCTTCCTTTCTTCTTTCAGCTCCTCCTTTATCCCTTCCCTTTCATTTCATTAACTTTACCCTCGGGGCTTTCGCATTACAGAGGATTTTTCTTTTACAAACTTTCCAGTCAGAGGCTTAGCCTCATTAGATCGCAGTGTGGTGGCTGGTCTACTACTTATACAGCACCACGACAGGTACCTAAGTCTTCAGACGATTACGGCGCGGTTCAGGTGTCTGCCGAGATGTCTGTTCTAGACCTCAATATATAGGCTGTATATAAGGGCTAGTTATATTCTGCGCATTTCTGCATCACTTTGTTAACAATGTGAATATCGTCAATATGGTTGGCCGGGCTAACTTCCCAACAAGGAAAGAATTTCTTGTATACCGAATTGCCTTTGGAACCCGCAGCATGCTTTGCCCATCAACCATCAAGGTGGGCAATTTACTTGGACTCTCATACTCAGATCTATCATGGCTGTCCTCCCGCCTTGTTTGGGAGGCCTAATTTGCTTGAGACGTTTCTCCAAAAGGTGACCTCTTAGTTTTTTTACCTTTTTTTTCGGAGGGGTGTTTCATGACTACATCCTCGCATTGGATTTTTTCTTCATTTGTTTTTGTTAGGGGGTTGGCCGCTTCTTTTACCATTTTTGTGGCTGTATACTTAACTTTTCAATTTAAGCTTGCGAGGTCAAAATGGGTCCGCTACCAAAGGCGGTGGGCTATGGCTCGCCCATTTTCGATCTGGCAACCGTGGCATTCCCCAGCAGCTGCCACGCACACTCTATGTATGTTTTTCCTAGGTCAATACATATTTTTAGCCTTTACGAAAGCCTGCCTGGTCCTTTGGTTCATTTAAGCTTAATATTTTTTGTTATCTTAGCGATTAGCTTTGTGAATACCTCGTAGGCCATGGTCCACAGTAAGCTGTGGACGGGGGTGAACTATTACCAAGAATTACCAAACGTTATGCGTTGCGCCGCCATGTCATTCGTCACTTCCCAAACCAGCTTTAGCGTTGATCCTTCGCCGTACTACTCGGATAAGTGTCCGTACTTTTTTTTTCTTGCGTCCGTATACCATTGGACCTGACGGTCAAATAATGAACCGGGACAATATGGACCACATCGCTTCACATACACCCAGTCGGCAAACTGTTTTCTTCAGCGGTGATCAACTAGATTTGGGTGGTGTGATAGCACTTTCTCGGGAGATGGATGCGTTACCGTCAAGTTCGAAAAGATTACTCTCTTCATAAAGGCAGCACACCCGCGGTGTTAGCGCAATTTTGTACCTTTCCTCTCCAAATGATAATTCACCCCTTGCCGGCTGCCCAGTACAGATGAAAGCTGGCGAAAGAATGAGAAGTGGCGTGAAAGTGCCACTGGGGGGGCTAGGGTACCAAGTGTGCTGGATAGATACAAATGTGGTGAGCGTCTGCCTTGATCGCGACAGCGGTCCCTCTGACAACCACTTCACTGCACCTGATAATGTGAGAGGAAAATTATGGACTCAACATTAGAGCCTGTATGCTGAGACATAAGTCATGCTAATTCCTCACTGCAGCTGAAGATAAAAATGTGAAACGTGGCGCTCTACTCACAAACAGTGTTCGGTTTGGTTTGGTTTGGTTTATGGGTGTTTAACGTCCCAAAGCAACTCAGGCTATGAGGGACGCCATAGTGAAGGGCTCCGGAGATTTCGACCACCTGGAGTTCTTTTACGTGCACTGACATCGCACAGCACACGGGACTCTAGAACTTCGCCTCCATCGAAATTCGACCGCCGCGGCCGGGATCGAACTCGCATCTTTCGGGCCGGTAGCCGAGCGCCATAACCACTCAGCCACCGCGGCGGCCCAAACAGCGTTCGCATTAGGCTGCGAGCGTATAGTAAGGAATTTTGGAGTGGCTAGGGCGAAGTTATAAATAGCGATGCATTAAGCTTTATGGGTATTCTGGTTTTTTTTTTCGGCCGAATACCCGTAGCATCAATTTAACCGTCATTCCTCCAGAGAAGCGCAAGCAAAGAACGTCGGCGCTAAACACAGAATGACCTTGACGAAATATCAAAGCACTAGCGTTGTAAGCGCAGATACTAGACGCAGCTGAAGTGACCTACGCGCAGCTCTGGCGAACTTTGATTCTGCAGCGACACACAATATTTTCTCCGTCTAGCAAAACGTTTGCGCTTCAACGTGCTTGGTTTTGTGTGCGGTGTTTGAGAATAAAAGAAGAATTATGAAGCAAGTTAAAAAGTGAGAAAAGGATGTGGTAGACGCGAAGGAAGCTAACTGTAAAATAACGCTGCCGTTTCCAATGCACACCATTGAAAACATTTGTTTTGTGGAAAGCAAATGGCACAGTAACTGTCCCACATATCTCGGTGGACACCTGAACCGCGCCGTAAGGAAGGGATAACGGAGGGACTGAGAGAAGAAAGAAAGAAAGATATTCCGTAGTGAAGGGCTCCGTAATAATTTCGACCACCTGGGGATCTCTTAAGTGGTGGCGGTGGAAAAAAATTATTGCCAAGCAATACAGAGGGGGGCAAACTCCCTAACATGCCACGAGGCAACCTTTATGGAGCTGCCCTTACAGAGCAATGGGCAGCCCTTGGAGGGCTATCCGCTTCAGAGCGTCGGTAATCATCCGGCGCTGGTCAGCAGCAGCGGAGCTGGCCACGAGAGTCTCCCAGTATGACTCCGCCGTGGTGGGGTATGGAGGGTGTGGGAAGAGGTGGTACGTGTGAGGAGGACGTAAAGAAAGTCTTCCGGTTTCCCGCAGCGCTTACAGGAAGAGAGGAATTGGTCAGGGTAGCGGGCATGAAGGAGAATTGGGTAGAGAGCAGTTCGGGTCTGCAGTCGGCGCCAGTGGGAGGTCTAGGTTAAAATTAGGGAGAGAGCCGGCGGTGCGTAAACGCGCCGGGTATCTCGGTAGTAGGTAAGATTATATTTTTCAACGTAAGCAGACGCTCCTGGGATGATGGAGGAGGTCCAACGCCGGCCTGGAAAGTGAGACCTCGGGCGAGGGAGTAGACCTCCTGATTACCCAGGAGGCCTGCGTGTGCGGGGGTCCAGATAAGGATTACGGGGTGGGTGGGGTGCCGGAAGCGTAGAAGCCGAGCCTCGGTGCGGGATATCAGTCCTTTGGCGAAATTGGATAAGGCGAATTTTGAGTCGGAGAGAATTTTGGTGCAGATGAGAGAGAGTGCAATGGCCGCTTTCTCTGCAATTTCCGATGAGTCTGTGGTGACGGATCCTGATGCGATTAGTCGGGCCTGATTATTAGCGACGGTGAGAACCATGCGGGAGTCCGACGAGTACGTTGCCGCGTCCACGTAGGCTACCTCGGAACTGCTGTCGTAGAGCTTGTTCAGGGCTTTGGTGCGGGCTGTCCTGCGTTCTCCGTCGTGCTCGGGGTGCATGTTCTTAGGGATTGTAAGGATGATGAGATGGGAGCGTAGGTCTGGAGGTAGGGGAACCCCTTCGGTAGGATGGGTGATTGGGGTGATGCCTAGCTCACAGAGTAGAGTGCGGCCTGCCGCGGTACTCGACAGGCGAGTCAGCTGTGCTGTTAGGGTGGCTTCTGCCAGCTCCTCAAACCTGTTGTGGGTACCGAGGTTGAGGAGCCGGGTAGTAGAGGTGCTGGGGGGTAGGCGGAGGGCGACCTTCGTGCAGCTCCTGAGGAGCGCGTTGATGCGGTCCCGCTCCTTCTGCTTTAGGGGGAAGTAGGGGAATGAGTACGCCGTGCGGCTCGTGATGTAAGCTTGGGTGAGGCGGAGAGTGTTCCGCTCTCGCAGACCCGCGCGCCGGTTCGCCACGCGCCGAATGAGACGGGTGGCTTGCTGGGCTTGGGCCTGAAGGGTTTGGATGGCGTTGCCATGCGCGCCGTGGGAATGACGGACGAGGCCCAGGATGCGAATCTTGGAGACCACGGGAATGGGGTGGTTTCCTAGAGTGAGTGAGATTGGAGGGTTGGCGAGGTCGTGCGGCCTGGGACGGTAGAAGAAGAGTTCTGATTTAGAAGGGGAGCAGGCTAGGCCGCGCGCGCGAGCGTATGAGTCGATGATGTTGAGGGCCGACTGTAGGTTGTGTTCCATGTCGGCATCACTGCCTCGATTAGCCCAGACAGTGATGTCGTCAGCATAGAGGCTGAAATGTATGTCGGGTGTTTGGGCCAGTTGGTGGGGGAGTTGGAGAAGGGCTATGTAAATCAGGATAGGAGATAGTACAGCATCATGAGGAGTTCCCTGTGCTTCCAGTGAGACGCCGGACAGCCGGTGGTCGCCCATGATGTGTGTGGCTGTGCGTTCGGAGAGGAAATCGCGAGCGTAATGCACTGACATCGCACAGCACACGGGCGCCTTTGCGTTTCGCTTCCATCGAAACGCTGCCGCCGCGGTCGTGTTGGAAACCGGGGGTACTCCGGATGAGTAGCCGAGCGCCCTGACCACTGAGCCACCGCGGCGGTTGCAAAGCACTGCATTCTCCCAGTGGCAACGTCGCTCAGAAGCCAGACGGGGCGTTCCTGTGTCGCTTCGTCTCAGTGTGCTGGTAATATTGACCGGGCGCCGAAATTCGGCGAGAATGGAATGCGTAATGTAGCGTTCCGCCGTGACGAATTCTTCGCGCATTTCGAATCGCGAAGTCGTCGTCCTCTCTTCGGAATCGGCATGGTGATGAACCTTGAGACAAGAATTTGGCCGAGAAAATTTTCTAAATATGCACGCATTTACGAATGCGAAGAAAGGATACAGTTCGTGTATACTTTGCGTACACGAATCTGAGCAGTTCGTTCCATACAGAGTTAATCCTTCTTTCCCGCAACATTATCGGGAAGAGCGCAGAGAGAAGCTGGATAAGATGAGGCGTTTTATCACAATTTGTTTATACCCAAAGGCGACAACAACATCCACCCTTTGTGTCGCGAAAAAGATTGTCCCGGGCTTTTACCTACGAGGTAATGCGATTTTGAGTGCAACTCTTCTCGCTGCGCTTTCAGCAACTGCTTCTGTTTGATTGGCTGGATTCATTTTCCTGCGGGCCGCCGCGGTGGCTCAGTGGTTATAAGGCGCTCGGCTGCTGACCCGAGAGACGTGGGCTCAATCCTGGCTGCGGCGGTTGAATTTCGATGGAGGCGAGATTCTAGAGGCCCGTGTACTGTGCTATGCCAGCGCATTAAAGAACCTGAGCTGGTCGAAATTTCCGGAGACTTTCACTGCGATGTCCCATAGCATGAGTCGCTTTGGGACGTTAACCCCCCACAAACTATCACTTTCCCGCGTTTCTGAGTCGTGCTTGTATAGCCACCGTGTCGGCTTTCTAGTTTGTTCGACATGAGGGCCTCATCACGTTGGACTCGTTTAGTTCTGTCGCTCTATGCGGCAGCATTTGTCTTGCACTCATATAGCCGCTTCTGCTTCGGCTGCACGTACTACAACTGGATTCAGCGTCGCTGAGCCTGTGCTCGGGCAGTGCGTTTAGCAGCTGCGTCTGCATCACCCATCGCGGTAGATCTACAGGCTGGATGTATTCTGCCGCGCTTTAGCCTCGCGCTTACAGAGCCGGCTCCACCGGCCACCCCTTCCCCGCGGGAACCACCCGCAGTTTGGTGACATCTGGTCTCCGTGACCGTCACCATCCGGTAACATCGTTTGGCGCCGTCGTGAAAGCCTGCGACCATCCCGTATAGAGCTGTGCTCTAAAAATGAACTTCCTCTGAAAACTTTATTTCGAACCACTTGCATTCATATAAAGCAAGAATGAGCTAGACACGTGTCGTCTTCTTTCTCTGTCCCGTGTCCGCTGCGGTGTCTAGCTCCTTCATGTCTCACCAACTGGCCCACACATCTACCCTCCTAAGTTATATAAAGCAAGTAACACGGTGCTCGAACTAATAGCGTTATGTTCTGCAGCAGCAGTGAAAAATGAAACGCAGCTCGGAAGTTTGCGGAGGTATTAAACAGATGGCAACGAAGGAATGGCGAATTCAACATATTAGCGAGAAAAGAGGCGACATAAAAAGAGAGGAGCTACGAAGTAGTTCCGAAGACCTTCAGTTTGAAATTTCGTGGATTCCGGGGCTGAAGCTGCGTCTTCAGCGTCCGCCCCACGTTCGTATAACGAAGACGGCATCGACCCCCTTTCCCAATAAGGTATGCATAAGTCAGCAAAAGAATCTGGAAAAATTTAAGAATTCGTAGCCAAAAGAAGTAAACTAAGTGAAAGACACCAAAGAATGCGCATAAACTCCGATATCACTAGAGAGGGTGAGTGGGTTCCTTCCCGTATTTGTCTCCGCGTGTGTTTTAGATTACTGAACGCGGACGGCCCGGCAAGACATTGTGATCCGAACCACGGCCCGAAATGTCGACCGGGACACGGGTTGAGAGAGAGAGAGAGAAGAGAGAGAGAGACGAGGTGGCCACGAACAAAAGAACTCTGAATGGAGCCACAAACTCAAGCAACACACCCGAACGGATCACAGCCGATAGCCTTACTGTTCTTGTCGTTCGCAAAACTCAATTTCCTACGGTGCCCGACTCGGGCAAACAGCCATACAGAATGGACGCAGGGAAGAAGCGGCTTATCAGTGGGAAGGAACAGGAAGAGAAAAGGAGGTGCTTTCGCTGTCCTATCGACGACGGCCTTTCGGGCCACACTTCCCCGCGAGAAAGCGGAACGCCGCCGCGTTCTACGGCAGACTGGGCAATGGTTAGGTCAGCTTTTCGCGCTCCGGTGCGTTTTGCGGTACTTTATGTGTGCGCCCTCATTTCTGCCCTTCTCTTACGGGTTGTTTTGTCACCTAACCTTATTTAATTGGCCTTAACAGCAGACGTGACTGTGGCTAAATAGCCTTTTTTTCTGGTTTCAGTTTGAATTCAAGATTGAGAGCAAACGATAATCGGCATACTGTGCAGGGTAAACGATCATCTCCAGTGCGGTGGCAGTGTGGACGACGCCGTTGCGAGACACTTAGAATAGAAATAGAACAACAAATCTATAGCTTTACGTTTCCAGACGTTAAACCATTCTATCCTTGTCTAACCTAAACGACTAGACCACATACGATCAATACTGAATAGTTTTCGCTTCCCAAGATTTTCAAATGCAGAGAAAGTTTTTTTCTTTTGCGTTCTTGCGCTGTGCATCTCCAAAAGGTTTTGCCACCATTCATCTTTACGAAGCAGGTGCATTTCAGAAAGCATACGTCGCTTTTCTCGCGACGACCACAAACATAAAGCTGGAAGCATTCGCTGCCGCACGACTATTTCTTATTCATTTCTCCTGCATGCATACTATGACCTGAAACCATCTTCTGGCAGATATCTCGTCTACCGCTGGCAGGGTTTTCCCCACAAATATTTTCCCAAGTTGCATTTTTTATTGCTGTTGAGAAGAGCTCGATGCTGCTTCGGTTATTTTTGCTTTGCGATTTTATACCGCAGCACTGTACGTCCAGCTCAGATTACCAGGCCGAATCTTTTAGTCATCTATCCTCTATGACTGATGTTCGCTCGCCATGACCTGAGCTGGGTTTCTTCCTTTGCTTTCTGCATCGCTCTGCGTATTCAGCTGTTCTGAGCTTTGCGGTTTCAGCGGTTATTTTTCCTGCCATATAACACTGGAAGTTCATTTCTTACATAAACCTTGCAGTTTCCAGCACAGAGATAGCAGTTTTTCAGGGTATTTTTGCTCGCTCGCTAAATCACTCCTCTCAATGGCCCATCCATGATTGAAGGCATCGAAAATGCGCAGTACAACGAGTAAACAGCTAATATAGGATCCCTTGCCAAAGTATCTCATGAGTGAAAGCCGCTTGAATTGCTTGTGGTGCCTTCATCACTATTTTGCTTATTTCTGAACTTATAAAGACCCTGTTTATAGGTTCTACCATACGAAAAATTGTGAAACAAGTCTTTTCATCTTCCTGTGACCACTTTACAGCGTTATGTGAATGATTAGCTGTTCCTTTGTGGTCGAGTCAGTTCTTAACAACAATGATGTTTTTAATAAACCGAATTTTAAGGCTGAGCGTCAATCTGTCTCTCACACTAAGGTAAAGCCTCTTTAAACATGGCCTATGAGCCGGGTAAGCAAAGCTCAGTCTCTATGCCATGCTTGAGACACGACACACGAAAGAGCCTTCGTCTGTTCAGCTGGCTAATTAGCAGGTTGTGCCGGCATGAGAAGGATGTGGCTTGTAACATGAGAAAAAAAATTTGACGACGGAAATCGCAAAACAAAGCCAGATGGGACTAGAAGCTATGTTCATGGTACTGACGCCGAACGAAGATGCAGCATCATTTACTTTGTATCAACCTATTTAGATCAGAGGAATAAGAGAACGCTTCTGCAATCGCGCGCTCATATCCGAATGAGCCAACTTGGGGGCGGCATGGCTGGCAGAGGCGTGGTGCCGAACAGGCGACATCTTTAGCTACTAAGTTAAAGTTATTGAAATTGCGGAGTTGAGAGCATATTAATGCGATATGGTTACGGCCTCTGTTTGCAGAAAATCCGACGTCATCATCGGTGTCGCCGTTGTGAGCAAAAAAGCAGGTGCGCCACCTGTCCCTGGGTCACGTGATCTTGTTTCGTCATCCCAACCTGCCCACCGAGGCAGGTGGTAGCCAAAATAATGATTGGTATTGAAAAGGCGCTCCGGAAAAGCAGCCTTGGTCTCAGAAGCATCACAGGTGACTGTTTTCGAAACAACAGTCACCTGCCGGGGCAGTGGCGGACTGCTGAAACGCTGCACCATTGTGCAAAGTGTTGTATGCGGACTGCCTGCGGTCTATGAATGCAAAGAAGAGAAGGACCAATTCCTCATACATGGCCATGTGGAAACAAACTGGGTGAAGTGACACGCAGAGAGGACTCCAGGGCGCTGAAGGGTGCCCATTAACGCTCTCGGGTCACATCCTTCAGGGTGAGTTTAAGTGCACCCTCAAATTTTTTTTGCGCTCTTATACTTTACTGCGGTAAAAATTCCTCATCAATCTCCAGCAGTCGAAAATAATCCGCCATGTCACTCGCACAAATAATCCCAAAACTAAAATGCTCCTACTCTCTCCAGATATCATCCAGATATAATAATAATAATAATTGTTTTTTTGGGGGGAAAGGAAATGGCGCAGTATCTGTCTCATATATCGTTGGACACCTGAACCGCGCCGTAAGGGAAGGGATAAGAGAGGGAGTGAAAGAAGAAAGGAAGAATTAGGTACCGTAGTGGAGGGCTCCGGAATAATTTCGACCACCTGGGGATCTTTAACGTGCACTGACATCGCACAGCACACGGGCGCCTTAGCGTTTTTCCTCCATAAAAACGCAGCCGCCGCGGTCGGGTTCGAACCCGGGAACTCCGGATCAGTAGTCGAGCGCCCTAACCACTAAGCCACCGCGGCGGGTTCATCCAGATATCTTTTTCATCCAGATATCTTTTTCAGTTTTTGCTTCTTTTTCAAAATTTTGATGTAGGCAGTTTAAGCCCTCTGCAGAAGCTGCAACTTGCTAATGACACGCGGACTTCCACGGTGGGTTTTGAACACGTGCGAATATAGTAAACTAAAGTCGATCTAGTACAGGCCTTGTGCTTGCGCTTGATGCCTGCGGAACGGAGAAGCTTGCTCGCTAATCCTTCGAGCATCAACAGTGTCTGCGTTGACCCCGCACTATGGAAGTCGGCGTGATGCTCCGCTATCCTGCTTTGACGTTCCTTACAATGCCTGAAACAGAACTTGGCTGCTTGTTGAAACAAAACCAGCCTGGTGGAATAATCGCGAACGTGCGCAGCAACGTTAATTGACCTACCAGAACGCACATCGATCAGAGGACACCATTTCGAAAAGGCAGCACGTAATTGAGCAGTCAGGGTAAGAATGGGGACGACTAGACAATTTTGAGAGCATGTCGAAACGGTGTTTCCACACACGAGCGACGCATGCTCTGCGGCAGCCGCGAAGTCTGCCTTCCCGCTCTCGCCTTGCGCACTGTGCGGAGACTTTACGATCTTTGAGGCACGAAAGAAGCGCTCGTGACAGTGCAGTCAGCGTCGCAGGCACATGCAGATCGCGCCGTCAGTACTAGCAGTGCCGAGCAGCAACCGCAGCGTTTCGGTTCATGCATTTAACGCAGCGAGAGGATAGCAAATTTTCTCTCGAGCTCGATAAATAGCCCACTGAGAATCAGGGCCGCAGCGGTGGCTCAGCGGTCATGGCGCTCGGCTGGTGACCGGAAAGACGCGGGTTCGATCCCGGTCGCGGCAGTCGAATTTCCGGAGACCTTCACTACGATGTCCCTCATATTCTCAGTCGCTTTGGCACGTTAAACCCCCATAAACCAAACCAATCCAGACCAAACAAATCCAAACCAAACCAAACCACTGAGTGTGAGGGTGGCACAAAATGTCTTTAACAAAAACGTATAATGCTAGCTGAAAACTCAAAGTAGAGCACTTTTTGGGACACTGCTATATTTTCATACCCGAGTCACGTACTAGGCGTTATTATTGGATTGAGCTGACAGCCTTTTTTTTAATCACAACTGACCCGTTTTATGAAGCACAGGATGACGTCAGGCAAACTGGTGCCGCGCAGAGTAAATGTAGGCAAGTTAATTAAGAATCGAATACATGATTTATTGGCATTAATGTAATCATATCATTCTTACTTCGGAGCATGATGACCATGTCTCTTCACCAGCTTTAAATAACATTCTGTACTGCCTCATAGGGCATTATATTGCACGAAATTTGAAGAAAACAGCGTTTGCAGCACTGCAATATACCCAGATTTTGTGCGTCTCTACGATATTGCCTTCCTTAGCAGCAAAGCTCTGGATGCGTTTGCAGTTCATGTCGTCTGCTCATGAGAACAACAAATTTTAATTCGCAAAATAATTTTCGTGAAGTGCGATGAAAATGAAATAGTTGAATTTTTGTGTTCGCTTTAGCTCTTCATCTTGAAGGAATTGTTTTTACAATTTTGTGCTAGTGCTACTTTATTTGGTTTGATTTTGTTTTCATAGCACTTTATATATGCAATAATGAAGGGACCACAAGTGGGCTTTTACCGCATGAGGCTGATTTAGGGTTGTTTGACGGGGGAACGAATCACTATCCCGTCAACGCAACGGTTTGGTTCAAGAATCTTTTACTAAGCATTTCACCCCAGAAAATCCGAGCACCAGGCCGGGGGAAGTCTTGTACCCATTAGAACACAAGTGGGTACCCGGCGGCACTGGGGATCGAACCCAGCACATCTCGATTGTAATAACCCGCTCCCCTTCCACCTCATTCACATGTTATGATCTAATACTTCTCCTCGCGGGCCTTTAGAGTACTTAGAATAAATAAATAAATAAATAAATAAATAAATAAATAAATAAATAAATAAACAAACAAACAAACAAACAAACAAACAAACAAACAAATAAATAAATAAATAAATAAATAAATAAATAAATAAATAAATAAATAAATAAATAAATAAATAAATAAATAAATAAATAAATAAATACAAAATGAATATATAAACCTAAACATAGTACCCACAAGTACGGTTCCAACAACGCTATTGACTTTCGTAAAGTATTTCATCACGAACAACACTACTAGTAGCCTTAAATGTTCCATTATACAATGCTTACATGGACGCTGTCTCTTCCTATATTTACGTTCCGCTTAAAAACCTCATGAAAAGTGGCAACGCAAAACAAACAGGGACAATAGAGAAGATACATAGACCGCAGGACAAGACCAAGGATATTTCCGCTTAAAAAGTTATTTTTTCTTGTGCTCTTTCTCCGTATGCAAGAGCTTAAATTGAGCGAAATTTTTTTTTCGCAACTTGTCTGAATTTGCGTCCCACATGTAGCACTCGAAGAATAAGAAAGTCATGGTTCTTTCACGTTGAATGGCAGCTCATGGAATAAACCAGAAGGCCGCGATGAAAACAGTCTTCCTCGAAGAGGAATTGCCGCATTTCTCCACTTTCCGGTATCCAAAGCTTAGAAAGTCGCCGCTTCGTGTCCTAATAGAAATTTCTTTCGAGCTGCTGACATTGGAATGTCGAAAGCCTACCGGAGTCATTACTTAGGCCGGAGATCCTGGTTGGTGCCACTCCATAGCGGCAAATTCAAGCTATGCGACGCATTGCTCCATTCATCAGGAGTGGCGAGCGGTTCATAATATACCACACCGATATATTTCACAGGGAGCGTCAGTTCTGTGTTAAGCAATTTTACAGGTATACGAGTTTCGAGATTCACATCGCTTTTTTTTACCCTGTGCTTGAAACAGTGATTGTGCAGGAAAAGAGTAAACGCGTAGAAGTAATGTGTTCACGCCAGGAACAGCTACAACGCCAGCGACCTCGCGCATTCCAGGTTTGCAACGTGCACGAATAAAAGCTTGCCCTTAAGGTATGTGCACGTCCTGCAGTCGGCAAGAGAGAGTGACTCACCGCTTAGATGTGTTCGCGAGAGGCAAACGCGGAGGTCCGCAAGGTGGAGACGCTGACTGTGGGCTACGTGTTCGGTCTGGAAGTCGCACACTGGTGGCGGCTGCGAAGCAACGAACCCTGGAGAGGAGGGTGCATGGCGGCTACTGGTGCCAGTCCAGTAGGTGACGTCCAGCGGGGAGTTCCTGCGGGAAAAACGGTCGTGTGTTCTGTAGACAATGCACCGCATGCGAATAGCAGGTCACCGTATTACTCGCACATGTAAAAAATCGAGTCACAGTACCGAATACAGCGTTCACCCGGCATATATATATCATAGGAAAGCTTCCAAGAAGAGCCAGTAAAATTATCGGCTCACTAAAAATTCAACCATAACGAGACCTTTCTTCCACAGAAAGCACGCCGAATACGAAGTTTCGCTCGACGTCCCCCGTTCCCATGTGATTTACCCGCACCTGCACAAATATCGTTTGCTGTGAAACGGCCCTAACCAGCCTATCTTTTGTAAACAGATAGCCTGATCGCTTCAGTTTGAAAAACTGAGATTTCTTTTTTCAGTGCAAGAAATCAAGAGTAAGGTTCTGGCACCCAAGGGATTAGTTGTGCGCGCGGTGCCCTATCTAGTCTGAGTGAAACTCCTTACTTGTCCTTGCGGGATTGGACATTCTGTACTTTACATTACTAGATCGCTGGGAGTCCCCATAGCATTCCTGGCGCAGTGGTGCAGGGGTTAAGCGATGCGCAGACCCAGGTTGCGGTTTGCCCGCAATCCGGTGGGCCGGTTGTGCTGACGTCACAGTATCACGAGATCCAAACGGTCCACCTGTCACCTAGGTGGTCCTTCTCGGTTCCTGCAAGGTCAAGCAGGCTCCAGACAAAGATCGATGAAATCGCCGAGTGCGCGCTGATGTGCTAGCGTACTAAAAGGGTTCTTCCTGCAGAGCCCTCGAATCAGCAGCCGCATGTGCTATAGTCCGCAGGTCCGAATGAAGGCGAATATTTGTTCTTTCTTTCATACTCTGGATGCCTCTAGGTTTATGCTGGCCCTGGACAAGAAAGGAGGGCAGCAGCCTAGGAGAAAAAGTGGCAACTCCTTAGTAATCGATCTCGTGACAGTTAGTAAATGGCCAGGAAACGCAAAATCAAACAGAGCTTACTGAGCCACGTGCAGAACAAATTGTGATGCACGTGTAATGTACCGCAGTGCACGCGGAAAGGCCACTTAGGTATCAAATAGTCTTCTTCATTCAGCACCGGTAGCGCTGCAAGGACTGGGTGTGATCACATGATGCCAGGTCAGAACGCAAATTTTAATTCCATCACCGCGGCGGTACGCTGTGCCCCCTATTAATGGTCTGCTTCAGAAGAAATGTATTAGCGAATAACATCGTCTTTCACGGCGTCAGACAGCCGGAAGGTTTAAGGAAATGTAAGTGAGCGCCACTGAAAACAAAACGGAGCAAAATAAAATGACGTAAAAGCGGTTCTCGATAAAGGAAGCTGCTCCGAACATACGGACTTTGCCCTTCGGGTTGGACGGCGCTTTGCGATTCACTCAGTTATACCGGTTTACATTTCCGTGACCTCGCGCCAGAACCAGCGATGGATACACGCTGCTTAAAGAAACTAAAGCAAGAAAAAGCTGCTCAGCCAAGCGCACGGGGGCTGAGCTGGATACACGCCAAAATGACGAACTGAGGCATGAACCTGCTATTCGCGGTGCCCGACGCGAGGTGTCTGTGGCGGTCGAGCAAGGTGCGACCGACCACTGTTGGGTTAATCCCGCCTTACTGCGAGATGTCTTAAATCCGAAAACCATGCTGAACCGCATTTTTCAGCGAAGACGAAGAAACAGAAAGTGAATCTTCCCCCTGTTCCACCGCAAATGTGACCCATAATCCGTCCCTGATCGCACCTGTACATAAACGCCGCTACTTCACATAATGGACTGAAAAGTGACCAGATATGGTAACAGAGCTGACGTAGAAGAATGGGTTCCGTGAACTCCTGGAAAGGCACGAAACATTAAAAAAATAGTCTTAGCTATGTTTAGTGGTGCAGATAGGCCGAGAGGATGAAGAACGTTCCTCAGGCAAGTGAAATTCCGAAGATTCATTGTTTCGTGCAATATTTTTTTAAAAATAACACTGAATAAACTTCTTGCCAGCGTCAGGAAACAAATTATGAATAATCAGATAGAAAAGTGGTCATGCTTTTCACCAGCATTCCAGTGCATAAGCTTCATACATTACAAAAGAAAATGATATATAATCTGCGAAAACGAGTTCCGCAGTGTTCGAAGCTAGCCTCCATTTGCCACCATCTCTGCATGCATACATAGCCCCGATAAGGGCGGCCCGTCGCAGGGCACTGAATTGCGTGCAAATGGTAAACGTTTCGCGGCTAGTTAAACAAGATTTTATCTCGCTCGCGAGCGGCATCAAATTTGTACTCGCAGGATGTTTAAGATTGCTACGCCATACAGGAATCGTACTTTTAGCGCACAACTGATTCCTACATTGAAATTCATTTTGCTCTCCGCTTATTTACCCGCCGCGGTGGCTCAGTGGTTAGGGCGCTAGGCTACTGATCCGGAGTTCCCGGGTTCGAACCCGACCGCGGCGGCTGCGTTTTTATGGAGGAAAAACGCTAAGGCGCCCCTGTGCTGTGCGATGTCAGTGCACGTTGAAGATCCCCATGTGGTGGAAATTATTCCGGAGCCCTCCACTACGGCACCTCTCTCTTCCTTTCTTCTTTCGCTCCCTCATTTATCCCTTCCCTTACGGCGCGGTTCAGGTGTCCAACGATATATGAGACAGATACTGCGCCATTTCCTTTCCCCCCAAAACCAATTATTATTATTATTATTATTATTATTATTATTATTATTATTATTATTATTATTATTATTATTATTAACTCCGCTTTTGTTCTTACATGCACTTGCCATGGTGGCCATGGAAAACGGTACCCTGCCCAAGGGGCGTGCCTCGCTACTGAATGGATATTGCGACCAAAGGCTGCATCGCGACCTCCGTTGAATAAATTTAGATATAAGGAATTCCTTGACATTCGCCTGAGACTGGCGGGCCACGCAGAATTTCATGCCCGAGAAAGGTCCCAAGAGCGAGATGCCACGCACGAATATGCCACACGAAAAGAATACGCGGATCTCTGCAACGGAAAACAAGAGAGAGAGAGAAATTCAAAGTATTCCTTTATCCTATAATCCCACGTGAAAGAAAAGAAAAGGCGGAAAGCAGACCGACACAAATATTAGAGCAAACTTTTTTGTGGCCGGGGAGAATAGCAGAATGGGGAGACCGTTTAGGCGCATTTTTCTTTCCCCTCCCCCATTCCGCTCGCTCGCAGAGGCCGCGGTCGAAGCGATTGAGCCTGTCACGTACGACAATGGAAAATGAAAGGCCGTGGTAGCGTCCATCCAAAAAGACGAACGAAAGAAAGAAAGAAAGAAAGAAAGAAAGAAAGAAAGAAAGAAAGAAAGAAAGAAAGAAAGAAAGAAAGCAGGGTAACCCAGGCGGGCTTTCTTTTTTTTTTTTTTTCGGAGCCTATCTGCAAGTCAATGCCAAGTGACAGCCCAGCCAGTCAGCCATGATAGGGGCTCGGGAAAATGCCGGAAGGACGACCGCCAACGCTTCGCCGCCGCGGCGGTTCGAAAGAAAACCGATTACATCTGGCCGTGCGGTAAGGCTAGTAAAATGTCTACCACAATCTCTTGGCCACGTGCCTGCTTTTGAATGTACTCTATGTGCCGGCTGGCGCTGCGACGCCGGGGCTGTGAGAGCCCGGCTTCAGCATCATATTGCTGGGAAAATTACCTAGGAGTTCCCGTATTTTTATTTATTTATTTACAGATCGCATCGAATACACTTTTCACGCCCCGAATTTCAGGGTTAGAAAATAAATATGCTAAATTGAAACTTTTTATTCCAGAAAACTTGCTGTTTTACTTGTAATCCAGTTGGAATAATGAGTTTTTTTTTTTCTGCAAGCTTTTTGAACTACAGCCTTCGGCGCACCTGTACCATCGAGGTCAGCGAGATTCATGATAATTCCGATTATAAACTTCACAAGCAACATAATTCACCTCAACAAGTGTGTAATGATGTACACAATCGAGGCGGTGATTCCTTCCCGGTGACAAATAGCACAAAGGCAATGAAAATGCTCTGGCATACCCATAAGTTAGCGGGCAAATTAGTTCAAAGTGTCTATAACTCTGCGACACTAATGTAAAAGTCTAGAAGAATAATAACTATGCTGCTTATTCCTTGTACTAAATTAGCATACCAAATGTAGGTGCTCAAACAATATATATATATATATATATATATATATATATATATATATATATATATATATATATATATATATATATATATATATATATATATATATATATATATTGCCATGGTTTCAAAGAACAGTTCTGTTAGAACGATGAAACCGTTATTACAACTCAGCAACATAAATTGGGTGCTTGAAATATTAGGCCAAACATATTTCCTTCTTTTTAACATTTGAAAGCTTTCACTTCTAAGCTGCTATGTTGCGCTGCGTTTCAATCCATTAATTGAAGCCATTGAACTAATCGTGCCCAATGGAAAGAAGTTTCACGTGCAGCCTTGGTCGTAAGTCTGGAGGCCACATAGCTTTGTTGTGAGCCTGAGCCGTGGGGCACTTTTAAATATCTGAATAATAAATATCTGAGGATTAATTTAATTTAGCCATTATTTTACGCTTAGCAGTCTAAAATAAGCAAGTAATATTGATTACTTGACTCGTACACTTGCAATGATTGCTGAATAAGTAACAACAAAGCTACCTACCGCACCTATAAAGAGAAATCGGCAAAGCCAAATTTACTGATTTGGACGCGTTCCGTGAGGCATGCAGCCCTAACTCAATCTACCATCGGGATGTGGAGCAACATGGTGAGAGCCATTCCCAAGAGCAAAACGAAAGACGTTGAAAGGCCTTTGGAGGAACTCGAAGTCGGTGAGCACTTCCACCACCTCTGGGAGGCTCGAGAAAGAATGACCAAGAGATGTCAAAGGTAGAAAAAAATGTCTGGCGGTTTAGCATTGCTAAGCAAGAAATATTGTGCAGTTTTTTGCAGGTGGACACCACCGCCACGTACCTGAAAGCGCGACTGAGGTGTCCACTGATCCAGGATGCAATGTTACGCGCGTCTTCAACTTTTTCACCGTCAATGCCAATTCACCCAAAGTACACCGGCGGCCAATGCTCCAGCGCCGCGTTTCTTCAGCAATGTTGTCAACGCTAACGCACGAGGGAATCGAGGGCGATGAGTCCCGTAAAACGATTGGCGGGTGGAGCGGTCTACGTGGTCTACGTGGAGGCTACTTGTTGTGCTGGAAGATCAGCGGATGTTGCTACGGCAGTGGACTCTGCGCACTGAAGAATCGCCAGCGCCACCCTCAGAGAATGAAAACCTACCGAGGCTGAAGAATTCGCTGAGGCTGTAGCGGTAGCAATCGACAACGCTCGGGGAGAGTGTGCCAATAACCGCCGACTCGCCTGCAGAAATGACCTCGACGGAAGACAGGCAAGACGGCCACGCGACGTATTCATCAACGTGAGGGGAGGAAGCTCCGGAATCAAAGATCAGATATTACGGGCACCAGGACACACGGGGCTCTTTGGGAACCACACGGCTGACGCCATCGCTCGAAGCCACACTTACCGATGGGGGCGGGAGAGTGGCTCCCAGGGCCTGTACCTCAACGGTACGGCGTAGTACTAGAATACATAGGAGGCAATGGGAGACGATACCCTCCCGCTCTTCCTGAAGAGGAAGCAACACGCTGGCGTCAGCTTGAGGCAGGCAACTTTCCGCGCCTATACATACATAGCGAAATTCATACCCACCGCTCATGAGGATAGATATCTACATTGCGGAGATAGGGCTACACTATTGCACACCAAGTGGGCCTGCCAACACAACCCGACAGTGCTTTTGCACAAAAGTCCCACATTTGAGCAGTGGGAGGTGGTCTTGACCAGCATGGCCCTAGAGGACCAGCTCGCCTTTATAGACCGAGCCTGTGCGGCGGCTGTGTCCGTGAAGTCCCATCTCGACTAGAAGAAAGAAGTTCTAAGCAAGCAACACACACTGCTCCCATACAGAAGCCTTACCAAAAAGAGTTGTATTCTTCATCTTCAAAAAATTAGGCTTGATTGCTTAAAATTCCTGATTTAGCCCTTATTTTGATTGTACTTCTAGCTCACCTATTATACGCCAACTATAGGATGGGATCAGCTTGGACGACGACGGCATGCTCCACCCTAATAGACGTTGGCGCAACTCGTACTGGCCCCTTTTTCACTAAACAAAATTGGGGGAGGTTTCCTGTTGCATTAAAGGTATCAAAACCCCTGACATCACTTATCCAAATACCCTGCTACACTATATAAAAAAATATCCCTGTTTGACGCTGTGGTCAAAAAATAAACCCACGACAAAATATTTCACGTAAGCACTGCTTCAAGAGCATACGCACTCAAACATCGCTGCGTGCCGTTTCGCGCTTAGTTCTTTTATTTTTATTTACTCAAGCGTCTCCACGTCACTTGCTGCTGGTGCCGCCATATCACCTCCTTTTCGCCAAGCCTCGCGTATACACAGCTCCCCTTGGAAGTTCCGATCCCGTTGATCTACCCGAGAGTATACGTAATGCAAGGCTTCCAACCGTCACGTCCGTGGGCACCGGTCGCTTTCTTTTATCATTTCGTTTTATTCTTTAGTTGCGCTCGTGGGACCTTCCTTTGGTGTTCTTTAACCTCGCCGCCCTGCGGCGAAGCAGTGCCACGTCCGCGGCCAGCGAATAATGGACGTGTTGTAATCCCTGGCAGCGCGCAATACCCCAGCGGGCAGCGGACGCTCCCCTGGCCGCGCAGTCAATTACCGCAGAAGGGGGGGGGGGGGGGGGGATCGTTCTTGTTCATTTTTCCTGCCCGGGACGTCGCCGGAACGCGCACTCACCCGGCGTGGCGATAACCGAGCGGTCCGACACGGCGACACGACCCTTTCGACGAACCGCCCAGCGGCGCGTCTGTTTTTCCTGTTCGCGGCGCGAAGCCGGGGCTCACATCCACTGAACCACGCTGGATACACGGTGCAGTGATTTTCAGTGCAAGGAAAGGGTGCGCTGTGCACGGCTTGTCGGTCGCCGCGGTTCGACAAGCACGAGGACAAGAGTTAATCGCTATACTTACCTTAACCATGCCTTTTTTGTTAAATATTTTGGCAATTAACAATCAGGATCGTGCGTCTACTTTTCCCTTCAAAATGCTTGTATGGCGCCGCGCATTCCCTAAGCACACCAGACGTATGTTTAAGCGAAAAGATTCACTGCGCTAGGTAAAGCAGTCGTCGCGTAGGCCGGAGAATGACCTTGGACGACCTTCAGCCCAACTATGTTAGCTGTGTATGACTATTTACTGATTTTTACTGATCCTGTATAGTGCCTTGTTTCCCTGTTTTTGCTTGTCCCCTTTTAAATTTGATCTTGATGTTTTGCCGCTCCCCTTACACAATGCCCTACGGGCCTGTAAGGTATTTCAAATAACTAAATATATCTGGTACAGTTATAGTGTTGAACACTTGACCCCTGACCTTGACCCATGAACTTTAGTTGACTTTTCACATTTAACTTCTGATCTCTGACCTGTGACGTTTGACATTGGATGCATTTTAGGTTGACCTTTGACCTCAAGAACATCTGGTGGAGTGATGTGAAGCCACGTGATGAAATGCGATGGGGGTGGGCTAAGACCATGTGATACCACGTCATAGCCACGTGGTCGTGTGGGTATATATAGAACGGCTGTCGCGAGCGTGTTGCGGAGCTGCCATGGACAAGCCTCAGGCGCTTAGCAAGCCTCATTGCTTTTCGCTGAATTCCAGGGTTGGCCAAGCTAAGCCACTACCAATTTTTAAATGCAGTGATCTGGTAGAAATGTATGGGTGTCATACTATCCATGCTCGAACTTTGCAGCTGACCGCTACATACGTGCTGTAAAACGCAGCTTATCGTCAACGCACGCATTATGTAGAATGCTAAATAGTCTTTTTTTTTCACTGTTTTCTCTGAAAACATGACAATGGAGAATTTTGCTTCAGCGTGCACTCCAAAGATCTCCCAATGAAAAAAAAAATATAGGGTTAGGATTGAAGGCATACACGCTTACAATATCGTTTCTAACCACTCTTTCGATTTTACTGTGTTTTTTTGTCTGTCGCCATTCTTTGCCGAAGCATGGATGATTTTTAGTCTACGGAAACTTGCGTATCAGCTGACTGTTTCAAGAAAAGGTAAAATAAATGGATCTTGAGGCTTGTTACAAATGGAAATTATAGAAACCATAAAATTGCTTTCGGAGAAACATAGAGACCGCTTCAGCGCGTTTAGACTTGCCGCGGAAAAGAACTCTTCGTACATGGACCTAGCAAGGAGCAGCATGATTACTAAGATCCTCAAATACATGCTGATTCCAAATGCACCAGCCCGAAACCCAGCAGGATCATTGCTTTAATTTTTTTTTTCATTTTTTGTCTTCCGTACCTAATGGACGTTTTGCAATTTCTTCTTTCTTCTTTATCCTTGATTTTATCACGACGTGTTTATACAACAGCTTTTTAATTTAGTCGAACTGCCACAATCCTATTGTGATTTTAAAATAACAACTAAGCAGGTCGGTATGCAAGAACATACAAGGAAAACTTGAACACATTACTCTGCTTGATATTCAGGCCTAAATATGTGATTTTACAAGACTCTAAAATACTGAAATAGCACTTCTGAAAGCATCACATGGTACCTGGGAAGACAATAAAATCGTGAAATATTAACCAAGGTTTTTCGTGTTGTACAAGTAACCGCAACACGCTTTGTGAACATAATGCACTTATTATCGACCTTCAGGAGCAGTAAAATTTCTACAGTCAGCACAAACTACGGTAGGCAACACGTAAAGTTCCAAAAACCGTCTATACCAAATCGCACTGAAAAACTACTTGATTTCGGCAAGTTCCTTAAGAATGTAATATTGGAAGAAAACATTGAATTCATTTGATTTGTTTTTCTTGTGCTTTGCTAGCATTTAAGGCCTTTCAGCGTTGCTTGTTTTATCCCTTTTGTCCCCTTAAAAGGGAATCAATTGTTCGCAATTGTAGTTCTATATGTTTCTGATGCCTGTCTGCTGACTGCATACGGAGCAGATGCCTTTGTCAGTCTTCTTGCCTTTTGCCTTTGCTCCGCTTTTTGTAAATCAGAATAAAACAAATAAACTGAGACTAAATGATACACTTAGTGCATAAGAGAGCGTTGACTACCGAATTCGTTCGGAAGCACCCCACGCCTCGAAATCCCCACACCGCAGGCGCCAAGGCGGGTAGATTATGGAACCGTGTTTCGTCAGTCAACAGTGGTAGTAACCATTGAAAACAATATTTTTCTCCAACCAATGGCTAACCGAAGTAGTCCACTGAGAAAACATTGTTTGCAGAAGGTAAGCTAGTTTGACTGGAAAAGGGGAATAGTAAAAGAAAATATATATATTTTTTCCGGTGGTATGGTACAGTTGCTTTACACGTGTGCCACAAAGCCGGGATCTGCTCAGAAAATTGATCTTCACTCAAATGCCTTTCCCTCCTGCCCGTTTCAGGCAATCTCTGATGCTCCGCACGCACTGAACTGCATGTTGCGCAGTGATAGCGGCAATCATATTTAACAAACTTGATAGCTGCGACCACGGTCACATATTTGCTTCACTGGGCGCCGCTGCATCTGTAGCATTTACGCGCATATTAGAGAGCTTTATCATAGCGGAAACGTATACGGGATTACCGGAAGCCTACCGCTCACGCGGAGCAGTGGCGTGAGCGGGGCGGGGCCAAGTGGGGCCACTGCTGCGCATGCGCTGCCGGCGTCCGGTATACGTGACAACCGAATCGCAAATGATCGACCAAAAGCCATCTTCCCTTTTGTCACAGTGTACACGGACAGGCAGGGCGCCTTCCACGGCTTTACAAGCAATACGTTCCCGAGACGTATCCATAGTCAACTAAGAACTTGCGCTCACCAGCACCCTCCAGAACATTTCCTTCCGAAGCAGGTGTCCTGTAGCCATGACACAAAGCGGGGCGAATGGGCACATGCACTCGCGACAAGTCCCCGAGCAAGACACTCTCCAGGTAGGGAGACCTTAGACAAGACCCAGCTGTGTACCGCAAGCAGACGACAGAGGCACAGAGAACTATACGTCACTGCCGCTGCCTACATTTTTCTCTTTCCCGCATCTAACTCCAGTGAACTTTCTTACGTCCGAGAAACGCAAACTTCTTCTCTGGCGACCGCGATAGCCAACACATGCTCAGTCGCCCAGGACCTCCTTTCTCTGCAGTATACACCGCTTGCCCTGACTATAATGCAAATACTAGTCCTTCCAAGTGCCTCTTAACAAACGCACTTGCTCCTCCTAAACCACGCCCCCTTTTCCCACGAAATCTGTGCCACTCCAGGTGACCCACACCACCTATGATTTCAGCAAACGCCATTCCGTCCAGGACTGCAGCCGCAACATGCCTGTAAAATTAATCGACCCGGATGCGAAATGCATACTTAATTTTCTTGCCTCCTTCCATTTCTCACTAAAAGCCATTACCTCTCAATCACACTCTTTCCTCCCCTAACCCCACTGGCCTTTCGTCGCCAGTGGCAGAAGGCGTGCTAGCTGAACACTCGCCCTTCCTCTTTGAGGACAATCGCCGAGCGCGTTCCTCTCAACGCGGGAAAGTGGCGGCTACGCGTGTGTGGTCTGAGATGTGCGTCGACGCTTAAATTCGCCCTCGAAATCCTTGTCCGGCGAGCCTTATCGCGCGCCCGATCTCTGACCACACAGACAGGTTTCACGCCCTCCCCTCCCTCACAGCCGACGCCGTCCACGCAACGTGCGCGCCGCGAACTCGTGCGTGCGTGCGAGCATTCTCGTCGTCCTCGCGGTGGCCACGATGCCAGGGGGACACGTGCCAAGCGCGCGGCGAGACACTTGGCCCCGCAAGTTTCTCCGGTGCGCCAAGTCGTTCCTATAGAGGCGGAGAACAGCTGCGGTTCTCTCTTCGGTGCGCTCCCGGTTCAGAGATCAGGTATGGTACGGTGTTCCGGATTTTAACATCCCAACTCAATACATGGGACAAAAGCCGCAGTGGAGGACTCCGGAATAATTGAGATCACCTGGGGTCCTTCAACCATCTCCCGCCACCATCTCGGATTCTTCAACTTGAGCCGCCTGAGATGCCAGGAAATCTTAAAGAATTTCATATGATCAAGATTGCGTTAACGTGAGAAGTTGGGCTATAGTTGGTACGTATTCATGGTTAACGAGCGCAAAAAAGACGAAGACGAAGAGAAGATGACACGACACAACCGCGTGTTGTCGTCTTCTTCGTCTTTTTTTGCGTGCGTTAACCGTTGATCTAGATTGATCTGGAGCCCTCCACAACGGCGTCTCTAAGAGTCAACTGCTTTCGTATGTGAAATCTCCCATACCATACCATACCATACCATACCATACCATACCATACCATACCATACCATACCATACCATACCATACCATACCATACCGGGCCGCCGCGGTGGCTGAGTGGTTATGGCGCTCGGCTGCTGGCCCGAAAGACGCCGGTTCGATCCCGGCCGCGGCGGTCGAATTTCGATGGAGGCGAAATTCTAAAGGCCCGCGTGCTGTGTGATGTCAGTGCACGTTAAAGAACCCCAGGTGGTAGAAATTTCCGGAGCCCTCCACTACGGCGTCCCTCATAGCCTGAGTCGCTTTGGAACGTTAAACCCCCATAAACCAAACCAAGCCATACCATACCATACCATACCATACCATACCATACCATACCATACCATACCATACCATACCATACCGTACCGTACCGTACCGTACCGTACCGTACCATACCATCTCTTTCCAAAGCGTGAGAGCTTGAAAAAACAAGCGTTCAAGTTTGACAGATTTTGCGTGAACTTCAAATAAAAGAATATTCATGACTCCTTCAGGCGGCAGCAAACAAAACACAAAATTTTGTTCATACATAACGTGGCCTGCTTGAAAGAAGGCAAGTCTCGTGCTGTAAACCACCAAGTCGCCTTAATAAAATCACGAAAAGCTCTTGCTCGCAGGGAATTGCCTTTTTGTGACCTTTTTTTCGCTTTCTTTAGAAGGTGGATGAGTTTCCCTTCCGCATGGCCTTACGGACAAATTGAGGTGACGTGCGTGGAAGAATGGGACTGGGAACAACTAAGCCACACATGATGAAACTTAGCGTAGGGGAGGAAACATCCCATTTCATTTATTTTGGCTTCATCGCAGTGAGTTTGTCGTGAAACCTTTGAGGAAAACTAGAAGCTCGGGCTAGGCGTTGGGTGTATACATAAGGCATCCCTTCAGGAAGGTATGAAATTTTGGCTTTTATATACTGATAATATAAGGTTCATTATATACTGATAATTACGCTCATTTATAATTCATTTATATACTGATAATAAGGTTCATTTCTTGCGTGTCGAACAGGCCCGAAAGTATATACATCGCTACTTGCACGCGAAAGCGATTAGCGGCAGCTTAGTCGGCCTAAGGTTCACAGCAGCCAAATTGGCAGCTTGAAGCGTGTTTCACCGCTGCAGAAGTCGCAGCCGGTGTTAACCATCCGGGCCGCTTATTTACTTATTTTGGCTGAAAAGAATTTCAGAATACAACCTTAAACGTAGGCGAGATACAGGATAAATAGTGAATGATTTGAGTTCTAGTAATTCTACACTGAAAAAAAAAATTGATGTGAAGCGCGAGGTTTAAACGGTGATTTCGACTCTAAAGCGTCTCAGGAAACAACCAAAACAGTAATATGTCCTTTGGGCAAATTATAAATGACTTGCCTGCTGCTAATTCTTCATTTTCAAGAGAAAAAAAAAAGCTACAACAAGAAGTTAACTGCCAGGAAAGAGATTCGAACTGCTCATTTAGGTGTTAGAAAACGCAGCGTTATTCTAGTGATCCACGGAACCAACGAAGAGAAGCTCTTTCAATTGTGCGGTGATCAGTTATCGCCAAAATTTTCCGATTTTTCAATAGGTGGTCCCGCTAGGCTGCTTTGTGCATGGTAGGAAACAATCTAGTCCGGGACTTGATTCCGAAAGTCGATTGCACGACAGCATAATTTTGTGGTAGGCAGGGCTCTTAGCTATAACTTGACGTAGTCGGACGTTTCACAAAAGCACATACAACAAAAGATCATGGGCCTTTAGTACTTTTTATGATCTGTGTAGATTAGCTTGCATATTTAGCTGTCTCAAGCTTTCGCTTCTTCAATGCGACACGGCTTTACTGGTTCAAAATATGCAACGGCCACTTCCCTCATTTTCAGCCGGCACAACAGAAATGAAAACTGCTCTCTTGGAACATCAAGTCATTGCCGTCACTTCAGCGTTCATGCGGAAGGCCGGTTATGAAGAAGGAAGCATAACATTTCTATAGCAATGATAGTGCCTGCTGATTTTGCTCCATCAGCGATGTTTACTACAGTCTCAAAGCTATCTCTAATTTCATTATCTTTTCCATTCTCCTTCGCCTGCTTTTGTTTACGACAGAACTCATACCTCTTGAAAAATTTAACAAAGTTTAGTTTCAACTTACGAGGTGTTTGCCGCAATCTTTATTACCCTAGGATGTCCAGAATATCCGCTCGTCTGAGATCAGGGCAGTTTAGTAAAGCGGTAAGAAAAAAAAATCAGTTATGTACGCAGAGTTCAATTCCCCAATAAATGCAAGCGTGATGTCCCGTTTCCTTTCTTGACGTTTATAAAATTTCTCCGGTTATTGCTCGAGAACAAAGGGTCTGCGTACCCGATGTCGACCGCCCACTTCTACGGCAATGCTCTTTCACTCATCATACCACGCTCGACATGGCTCGGATGGAATACTCCCTAGGATTGCTGTCATGTGATACAGGGTATTTTACGGGCCGTTTCAGATTTGACAAAAGCTTTTAAAAGCAGGTTTGAAGCCCACTCTCTCACCACGGCTGACCGAAAACTACAGTCCAAGTAGACTGGCTGACTGGTCGACCCTCCTTATAACCAGGTACACCTACTCACTCATTCCCAAGAAGCTCTTAAGCACCTAAAGAAAGTGCGTGGTACCCTTCGGGATTCCCAGGACATACGTGCTGCCTGCAATTCTTACCCGGTCCCTATACTCATACACTGGCTTCAAGCACGCACAGATGTCGATAGCATCGCATCTGACATGTCATCTCGTTTAGCGGACGTACCGCAAACACCTCCTGCCTCTTTGCCACCAGATCCAGTTCTGACACATTTAACATCTTCAGCCTCCCTCAGGCGGCGTACACGTGCTCTTATTCCCCCGTGTACCCACCCCCTTCCTGCCAACCTATCACGGATGGAGGAGGTCTCTCTGAGGCGGCTGCGTGTCGGAGTGGCCGTTACGCCTGCAGTTCGCCACCAGTGGCAAAGTGAGAAGATTCCTGCGCCAGAAAAATGCCCTCACTGTGACACACCCGCTTCTGACACCACTGTTCACCACATATTGTGAACTTGCCCAGGAACTTCGCTGGTGCGCGCTCGCGTTCTGCAAGAGGCAGGCCTGTCCTCAAACAATGACTCCGATTTCAACTTGTGGATAACGAAAAACATTTATGCCCTAGGATTATGTGACTTTTTGCACCTTACTGGACTCCATGCCTTTTTGTAATCTATTAACGTAATAACGTTCATTAATGGCATCACGTTTTATGCCGTGCGGCACATTTAGCGTCCTAAATAAATAAGTAGACTGGCCATTAGACCACCATAGAGAATCACCCTGATTCTACTCGACGTTTTAAGGGGAGGGGAAAAGGACTTCTGCTATGACTGTATATTGCGGAGTAGTTACTCTCGCTACTCTTTCATAATCTCGTGGATGTGTGTAAAAAAACCTCTGCAAGGTTGTCACACGTGAAATATTAAGAGCCTCTTCAATGCGCCTCTTTGACATCGGGGCACGCTTGCTGCCCCAGTTTAACGACGTTGCACGCAGCATCGCAAAGCTGCAGCTTATGTCCAGGTGCCCCGGGACGCGTGCTATATCTGGCGTGTATAAATAGGGGCCGACACTTGGCTCAATCAAGCAGCGATAGAAATGGCTGGTAGAGGCCAGATGCTGCGCACATGTGGGGATGCTTGAGTGCGCTGCTTAGAGGAAACGACCAGTACAGCTAGCAGCAGGGAAAAAGAACAGCGTCCAGACACTGTTCTTAGCCCAGCTCCTTCTTCTGCCTTCCACTATTGGGCACTCCGGTGTGCGACGTAATGGCTGGTCGTTGGCCGCCAAAGACGACGGAGCGAAATAATACTAAACTGGGGAGGGAACGAAACACGCCTTCAGGAAAACCTTTTCATCTCGTGCCAGATTTTTCAACAAATAAATTTATTTGCCTCGCCGCTACGCTTCCTAGTTGCCTTAGTTCGAAAATAATCGTCCTGTGATCTGTGCAAGGTTCTTGTGCGAGGGAATTTCCACTGCTTCTTTTGCCTGCCAAGAATGGCTTCGCGAAAGAAAAACGCAAACATGTCATATATTTCAGTTTTCACTTCAGAGTCATTGCAGGGGATAATCCACCGAAAGTGACATTCCGCCTAAGATTTGTGAGAAGCCATATTTCTGCGTTGGCGCAAGTATGGCGCCAATACATTTGCTGACGTTAAAAAGATCAGCGGAGCTTCAGGTGATTGAGAAATGCAACCCTTAGAGGTGAGTGTTTCTGAGCCTTTCATTTCCTCAAATCCAGTTTAGACTGGTTTTGAGTGCAGGAAAGACGCGGTAAACGCCTCACTTTTCGGCGAACGCCTTGAACAGCGCCTTGAGGGAAAAAAATGAAGCAGAGAGTGTCAGGAGGAGAGAGAGAGATGCACCGTAGTGGAGAGCTCCGGAACAATTTCGACCACATGGGGGGATCTGTGACGTGCACCGAGATCGCCCAGCACGCGGAAGCCTTCTGCGTTTCGCGTCTATTGAAAAGCGGCCATCGTGGTGGGGTGTGATCCCGAGTCCTGGGGCTCGGCAGCCGAGCGGCGCGGCCACTCAGCCACCGTGTCGGGTGCACCGCAGCAGCATGTGGGAAACGCTGCACACAGTAATAGGTTAGAAAAAGCGCTGATATACGCCACCTATACACTATTCTAGTTTAGATGCCTGGTTGCCACCATCTTACTTCGCTGGTGTACCCCGTATGAGCCAAACCTAGCTAAGAGCCCTACCGGCGCCATCTTGGGCTGTGCGAAGCGCGTTGGTGCAGCGGCTACTGCGCTGCACGTGTGTACGCTGGCCAGCAGCGTGGTGTTTTTCGGTGTCCCTGAACTGAGAATACGGCTGGTTTTGTGTAAGTCAGCCAACAGACCACATAATCCGAGTAAGAGATCGTCAGTGCTGCACGGCGGAAGCGGTTGCAAGCATTAGTAGCGCCAGATCGACGCCGAAGTGCCACGCACAGCTTACTACAGAGCTGTCTATGTTTTATCTTTTCTGGGACATATATTTCGAGTTATGAATCGTAACTGCAACTGTAATATTAACTGTAGACGTAAGCGCACAGCGAAAGAACTGCATGCGCAGCTACTGATCGCACGATGCAAGTGAGCTCGCAGTATAACACCTGCATCGTGCTCTGATCGGCCTGTTTGGTGTATGTTTCTTCCCATGGTCTCTGTCATGAATTAAATGTGAGCTACGTTCATATAGCATGTAACGTTTTGAATTTATGCCGGTGACGTCACATGAGTTTCGCTTGCCGTTGTTTATGAGGTTTGTCGTCCCGTCCTGGTAGACGTCAAACCATACATCGTGACTTTTTACCCCCAGGGATATGCCATAGCATTAGGCTGCTGATTTGCCTCGCCAATCTCTGGGTATGGAGTGTGCTGTGCTGACGGACATTTTTGCATCTCTTCCTGATCGTTGTCCATGATTGCGCTGGGCGGCAGCTTCCGAAATTTTTCCATTTATCGAACGTAGGTGAAGAACGAACTGGCTACCGAAGTCACGTTACGAACCTTTGAGTGTACTGTGGGAACGATCATTGGGGGCCAAGATCTTGCCTGTGTACTGTTGTCTAGAAAGTTCTTTCTATATTCACTGCAGGATCCTACTTATTTGATTCCTTTTTTCCAGATGGCTCACCACACATACATCCGCTGGAAGTCCCCGGATTGGTGGATAAAGTCAAGGAGTGACCAAAAATTTGCAGTGCCCGTATCACACCTATATTGCTGCTGCAACGTATAGACCGAGTTTGCGTTTAAGGACCAGCACACAATGTGTTAGTCTTGATTCGGCACTGTGATCGTACAACTGATAAACACGTAAAATTTAACACAAAACGGAGGTAAATTTACCATCGCTGTTTTGACATTGTCTCCGTTAATTCACAGTGATGCAAAGCAATTTTGGGCAAAATTTTGAAAATGAGAAAACTGTAAGATAATTTTATGGTAACATTGAAAGTAATAATCTATCCTTCTGATATGTAGCAAAACCTTTCTTTCAGGCTGTTTCCATCGGTCGCATCGAACATTAAGACCCTCTTAGAAAACCAATGGGAAAGGCTTTTGACGAGAGCAAAAGCGTTTATAGAAAAAAAAACAAGACTGCCGTCGGGTGATCTGCAGATATGTTGATTGTTATAGTGAAATCTTACAATATATGAAAAATATCGTTCATAAATGGTTTCCCGCTCAAAAATGCTATTGCCCAGAACTGGTGGGTGTGAACGAAAACAATTTGTTGAACAACGTGCAACGCGATAAAAGTAGAAAAATCACTCGCCCTACGTTTGTAACACAGGTTCAACATCGGTACCGGATTTCCTTTCGTACGCCTGCCATTCACAAAATGGGTTGAATATATCCGAGAGTCCTTCGTTCGCACGAAGTCTTTCCCGTTTCAGCAAGACGTCGATCGGTAGTTTAATTCCAGGTCGGCAGGAAAGCAATGTCGCAACCGCACTGACACTGTCGTTGCATGCGCTGCAGCACACGCTCTCGGCGGCCCGCTACCGATTTCTTCGATTGTTTGTGCAGTGCACCATCAAACAGTGCTGTCTCAACGACCTTGCAACAGAGAACGGCATTGATTAAAGGATACAAATTTTTTAAACGGCAAAAGACCGGTGAAAAAGGCTGCTCTGCAATGCATAGAGCGCAAGACTGCACAGCCACCTCGAGACTGGCAGCAGTAAAACGGCGGGAACGGAAATGGCTCCCTAGTGCGGTACCTTCCAGCTCTGCAGCTGGCGTTTCAATTCCCTTGTCAGCGCCTCATTTTAAGCTGCTAGAATGTCTATATACGAAGCAGGATATCATGTCTAAAAGTTGTTTCGGAGCCTACTTAATCACAATTTCAAAACGTATGGCATAAGCTAAGGGTTGATGCAGCGAAATGAAACATATGAAAGAAAGTAGCAGAATAACAGATAAGAACATTCATAGAGGTACAACGCATGAATTTCAAAACTTACGGCCTAAGTTGATGGTTGATGTAATGAAATGAAACCTACGAAAGAAAGTAGCTGAATAACAGATAAGAACATTCACAGAGGAATAATTCTCGGGCATTGTACCCCGGTTATGTCATAGAAAAGTACGTGCACAGATGTGGGTATAGTGAGCAAGTAACGACTCCAACGCACGATGTGCCTGGACGAAAATACCAGACACCACTTTCGAGAGTGCTTTCAGCTCGTGAGCTCCAAATGCGAGCCTATGGCCCCATATATTACAGGATACTGCGAACAGCTCGCCTTGGAGTAAAATGTTCATTGGTGTGACGCTTTCTACTCGTCTTGCAGCAATAGACGTTGCAACCTACGATGTTTTGAAGGCAGCGAAAAACAGAAAGTGGCGCAGCACGTTTAGGACACCAAAAAGACGAACACCGCCGGGCTGACTTCAGATGCATGTTTAAGTCCGACAGGAAGTCACATATATGCAGACAGAATGGGCGGAGATCCAACCAGAAAAAAAGCGCCACGTTCAAGAACACGGCACAAACCAAGGTACAAAAAATTGGCTGTGGTTTAGCCCTGGTTAAACCTGGAGTAATGCGAAAGCTACATCTGGCCCACCGGAGCTTGCTCAGTTGAACTGAAAAGTCAGTCTTCCGCCGCTCTGTCGTTTTTCTTGTTGCCTCAAAAACTATGGCACATGGCCACGACGTTTCTCTGGGCATTCCTTCTGCATATTCGTCCCATTTCACACTGCGCATGCGCACAGCTATTGCAGCTCGGTCTCCGCACCACGTGACCGACCATCCATGGGGCTGGTCACGTAACCAAAAAATGTCAGTGTCTGCACGTCCAACCGCATCCTAATTTATTTTTGCTCGCAAAGTGTGGAATGTGCTGCAGGATTTGAACTCTTCAACGATGAATATAAAAAACGTAAACAGGACCTTCGCCGTCTTAATCTGGGTTTCTTCCTATGAGAAATTAAACAGAACAAATCTTTTCCGCCGCCTATGCTCCGGTGGCCTTTCTTTGTCGCACTTATTCTTGTGTGAAGTTGTTAACCGGTTCATCGTTTTGCTAGTGGAGGATTTCTTTCCTTTGTGGAGGATGCCTTTTTACGTTTTACGCGAAATCTGGTGAAATATTTTCCTTTAGATCCCCATGGTATTTGTTTTTGGCCGTCGAGAAGGATAATGGTGTGCCATATGATATGCACATGCTATTGGGTTTACATAGCATTTGGAAACGCCAAATGGCTGTTCAGTATGCTCATGTGCATGCCAGAGATATTCGTTAGTATTTTGATGGTATTTTTAGATGAATCTTAGAGGTTTTTGAAAACTCGATCATGTGTGCCTGAGTGGATAATGTGTAAAGTGGCAAACTTGAATCATTTATAGTCAGACATGTTGTATGAAAAACACTTTCTGGTTCGTGCAGTTTGCCGCCGCAGTGGCTGAGTGGTTACGGCGCTCGGCTGCTGGCCCGAAAGACGCGGGTTCGATCCCGGCCGCGGCGCTCGAATTTCGATGGAGGCGAAATTCTGGAGGCCCGTGCACTGTGCGATGTCAGTGCCCGTTAAAGAATCCCAGGTGGTCGAAATTTCCGGGGCCCTTCACTACGACGTCTCTCATACCCTGAGTTGCTTTGGGAGGGTAAACCCCCATAAACCACAAAAAAACAGCATTAGTGCAGTTTATATTTTGTTTTGTGAAATAAAGACAATAAAGAAAAAAAGTGGTAGGCTTTTAACGTAGTTAAACCAAGTAGACGCCCGAAAGCGTGTGTTCAGCCTGGTTGACTCACGGTTCTGCTTTGCAGGGTCGGCGGCACGTCTGGCGACGATATTTTGCTCGGGTTGATCTCTGATTCTCTGATCTCATCTGTCCGCGCCGCAGCTGGAAGTTGGTGAAGACGACAATGTGCGATGCACACCGCTAGAGTGTGTTGCAGTTTAACACCAGGCATGGTCTGCTATATACGGCGATAGCGTAGTGCTCTTGTGCACTGTCCAGCGAAAGCTGATATGTTAGCTCCGCCTCGGGTTCCAAACCCAGTCGCGGCAATATTTATTTTATTTCTACACCCTCAAGGTTAGGGACGCCAGAAGATTCTTGGTTGTGTTTGATTCAGCGAAGCAATGCTTTCGCAATAAAAAAGTCTCTTTTAGCGCATTATATAGAGCGACGACTGCACTGGTGAAGTAGTGGTTCCGGGTTTGAACTCCGGACCAGAAGGAATTGTTTTTACCTAATTAAATTTTTGTGGAAACAATACAGCTCTTTGTAGTCGTATGGCTGCGCTTGAGTGGATACTAATGAGTAATCACTCCGTCATCATAAGTCTGCCAACCTCGAGAACGTTATATTTAAAAATTAGCGGCGGGTTTCGCTGAAACAGCTGGCATATCTTGCACCATTCAACATATGCGTGTCGACACTTCTGAAGTTTGCCCATTATACCGAACGCATGCGACCGCCGGAACTCTATCGAGAGCGTTGTGCACCGTGTGCAACAGCGCCATGGATTGTGAGAGCGCGCACAACGCACGCATTACCAGCGCTGTCTCTCGCAGATACCCTGTGAGCTACAATGCGACTTTCTTAGAATATCTTCTTTCTGACTGCTTTTGTCCCACATTCACCTCGGTTTCGACCATTTGCATGACGTGCATAGTCCTTTTAAAAGCACAACATTTTCGCGCCTTTCGACTGAGCTATAGAGCGCTCACACAGAAACTACATAACCCGCTCCCTCGTTCGTCCTGGGCTTTCTTTAGCAGTGCCGGCGCGGCGGCCGTCAACACGGTAACCTGGTTTTCCCTTCGAAACGCAGCATTCCTATAGCGGGCGCCGAAAGAAGTGGGGTTCTTGACGCGCCAAGGCAGAGCCAGCGCCCGAGGCGACGTTGACGGCACGCGGCACGCCAGATTCTCTCCTCCACTCATTTTTTTTTTTGTAGCCAGACCATCTCCCAGAATGCAACACACGGCGCCGTTCGTCGCCCCGTGCGCGAAGGGTTACGCTCGAAAGTCCGGGGTCGCGACTTGGGTTCACAGTCCAAGCGCGACGACACTTTCCTATACAAACTTAAAGCAGGCGTTGCTTAGAAAGAAATCCTACGTGTTGGCAGTGCATACAGAAAGCGTCACGTTAGGCAACAGGCGTTTTTCGAGTGAAACCAGTGTTTTGTTTCGAAGACCGAAGTGTGTTACGAAATTCCCCGATTGCACCCCGTCCTGTGTTATAACAATGCGCTTAGTAAATTGAACAATAAGCTATTGGCAGCCGCCTCGCGTAGAGTTCAACGCATATTATACATGATTCTCTGAGAGACGGCTAAACTAAAGAAAACAAAAGCGCTTTGCTAGGTGCAATATAAATATAAGAATCAGACATTCTTTTCTCCAAAATGAACATAAACAAAGGAATAAAACACGGAGAAAAAATTGTATGTCATCAATGCTGCTCCTCACTGAGTTCATTGCCTTGCTTGTCGCAATGACAAAAGTCGTCGCGGCCGCCACACGTAAGTCTGGCGCCAACATCGAGCTGCTGCAAATGCAGGTCCTTCTGTGCTTTCCTACTGTTCTAAAACTTCAAAAAGCGCATAAAACCGCGCTGAAGATCGGAGGTCCGGAGCATCGACCTAGGCACCAGGTTTCTGCGAATAAATGGTGAGTGCATCGACCGCGTTTGGAATGCATTGAACAAGGGCGAACAAGCCCGAGCATGCAGCGCTGGCGAAGTTCCAGCCGCTTTCTCCCACAGATTTGATGTCTGAATTTTTACAGCCATTCCAAATGGCGTGTCTATCTGCATGCAGGCAGAATACTATTGTACTCGAAGTAAGGAAATAAGAAAAAAAGCGAAACGAAATCAATATACTTGCGGTGTTAGGGCTTTCAGCAAGTTGCACCCAAACTTTTTGTTTTATGAAGGCGATGGCTCTATCGGCAACACGCATTACACATGAAAGCCAGCCATTGAGTGGTCTGATGACTCAGTGGGGCTGGTATATATGCTACTTTGACCGGGTGCTGACACAATGGCGCTCTGATTACTTCCATAACTTGCCTATTTAGCATAATATTGTTGGTCCCGCCTTCTCTTCGACTGTACCTCAAAGCCGCAGTGTTGGTTTGACAAGTAAAATCAATCAATCAATCAATCAATCAATCAGTCAATCAATCAATCAATCAATCAATCAATCAATCAATCAATCAATCAATCGGTCGGTCGGTCGCTTCTCTTGCCCATTTCCGGCACATTTTCTGCTGTCCATCATAGCATGGTTGGCGCAGCAGTGCTTTATTTTACTATGGTACAAGACTAAAAACGGGAATGCAGAACAAGATAGAAAAGCCAAAGTTCGCAATAAAGAGCGAGCTGACTTGGGCTAGATGATACATTGGGGAAAGAGGGAAACAATGCGAAGGACGAGCTAAAGAAGTGGAACACATCGAGGCGGTGGCGTTGTAGTTGAGCATCCGTCTCTCAACCGGGAGGTGCTGGGTTCGATCCCCAGTGCTGCTGGTTGCGCACCGGTTTTATACAGTGTGCAAGATTTTCTCCAGCCTGGTACGTGGCTTTTCTTGGGTGCAATGCCTGGAAAAGGGTCTGTATAACCTCTCCTTCCACGGATCGTCGGACCTCAAGAGACCGTGGCCCTTTCTTAAGTGCCTGTTCAAGCTCAGAGAGACGAAGTTTGAATGCGCTAGCTCCTTTCCGTGTAAAGCCAAGCAGCGGGCCGGGAGGTAAGCTTGGTACCCATTTGGAGACAAAGCGTGGTTTGTCTCCAAACACTTGTTGTTGGAGTCCCCATCTCTTTCGCTCCTGCATATAGGCAATATAGATTCGCCGAAAGGCAATAAAGATGGTTGATATTCAGCGTCAGAGTGTGGCATTTTTTTCTCTCCTCTTGTCTTTCCGGTGTTTCACTCCTTCTAAGGTTGACAAGGTCGCTTTTGCACGATATTTTTAATATAATGCAGTTTATGTTGGACTATTAGGGAAAGACTACGAATCTTCAAGCATGCAAGAGATGTGTACTGCTTACTATGTCTGGAAACACTTAACAAAACACTTCGTTTTTCCTACGCGAACAACAGAAGTTATTGATGTTTGTTCGTCCAGGAATTTTCGCCCGTGCTCCTTTGTTAAGTGCAATAGCGTAAGCTTCAAAAGAAAAAGCTCAAGTAAAAATTAGTTAATGTTTTTCACCGAATTTTTTTACTGGCTAATGTAATGTGACTGTGAAAAAATTGCGCGCTAATGAGATTCAGATCTATAATAGGTTGATCGCTATCGCACTGCACCGTCTTGTGCTATACCTCCTTGCGCCAATGGTTAAATGACGAGCAGAGGGATTGCGCCTTCCTCCCTTCCCTTATTAATGAATTCCTGGTTCATCGATCAGTACACGTAAGTCGGAGGAGATAAAAAATGAATTGCAAATGAAGACCCGGGGATGTCGTCACACGTGTTCTGAAACAAGCCAGTCTCGCACCCTCTATAGCCTAATCTTACACCTCTTTCGCCCCGCTTCTCTATACCGGCGAAAATTTTTTTTTCGGCCTGGCACCTCCGACATAACTTTCCCAGTTTAAATGGTAATCCACCGATCTTTAGATCTGCAACACTATGACGATGCACAGCCATGAGGCTCTCATGGTGAGATGAGAATCACGTATTACCTGCAACAACGCCCAGTTCACGTGGCCATTGTTTGTTCCCATTACCAAGTGAGCATTCTCTTTCCAGAGTATAAAGTGCCTGGACAAAGCTGCACGTGTTTAAAAATAGCAGCACACGGAAGGGCCTGCCGATAGTGCGCATTATATCTTCCAGAAGTCGTGGCACAGAATTTGCAGCTGACATTTTAAAGCCGCGAGGCGCAATTTTAATTTTCAGTTCTCCCTTTCTTCCTTGTTGATGCAGTGACCTCCTTCTACAGGAAGCACTCATTGATGGCCTTAGTTAGGCGGTCAGTTTGAATAACGAGCAGTTGAACTCATTTACGGCTCTCTAGAGTGAGAAGAATAACGTGCTTACACATGCAGTGGCTGTAGAGCCGGACATACGCGATGCTATTTCAGACGGCGCACGCATCTTGGCATGACTGGCAGAAGCGAACAGACATAAGCATATACCAATATATTGGAATGTTTTCGTTGCGAAGGCTGGACAAATAACACTTGTGCACAATAGTGCCCTTCATGCTTATTCCATAGGTCGTTGTCTTCGGGCACACCTCAACACCGCTAATTAAGGCCCATAGGGGGCAGTTTGACTCATTTGATTTCCAGCTTGTGCAAAGTTTCTTGTGCGCTAGGTGAAGCGCTGAGCAGCAGCGGGTTGACTCCCTTCTCTTGCACAAAAATGACATTTACGGGTTGTTAAGGAAGGCTCCTTTCATGCACCTGTCTACCTGAAGAGGTGGTCACCCTCGTTGACGTCGAAAGTCGGCGGACTCATTTCTTTTTTTCCTGTCGGCGATTCTGAGAAGCGTTTAAAGCAAGGCTATCGGCTGGTCAGCAATGAAATGTGCCCGAGACGCCCCGCACGTGATTGACCTTGATGATATACGTGGCAGACACGTGCTTGACTTTCGCGCAAACAGGGCGCACCCGTCGCCTCTTGACGCCAGAGGAAGGTGTGAAGTCTGGGCGTTCCGTCCAGACGTTGCCGCTGAGTCGTGCGAAGCGGAGATACTAAACCTTCGTGTTTTTTTTTAAAGGTGAGGAGGAAGTGCGCAATTAGCGAACCCCGCTTTCCCCCTTGCGATCGTCCCATACACGTATAAACACTTACAATGGCGTAGCAACCCTACAATCATTCTGCTCGTTTATGGCACATGGGGGTTTAACGTCCCAAAGCGACTCAGGCTATGAGAGATGCCGTAGTGAAGGGCTCCGGAAATTTCGACCACCTGGGGTTCTTTAACGTGCACTGACATCGCACAGTACACGGGCCTCTAGAGTTTCGCCTCCAGCGATATTCGACCGCCGCGGCCGGGATCGAACCTGCGTCTTTCGGGCCAGCAGCCGAGTGCCATAACTACTGAGCCATCGCGGCGGCAATCAATCTGCGTCGGCTCCCTGACCCGAGTGAAAAGCCGAGCGAAAAGCAGTTTTCGCCGTCTTAAAAAATTTTAAACGCATCCAAAAATTTTGAACTTAAGGGTGGCGCACTTTGCAACTGCCTTGTGGAATGAGTGCCGTGCTAAAAAGGAAGCCGTTTACCCTAAATGATGCACCTGAATTCGAGACTTTCCGAATGTTGTGACAGCGTGCTTATATTTCATGGTGCTTTAATCAGTAATCATTCTCACAGCCGACCATAATCACGATTTGTAAATAGGCGCGTAATGATTTTTCCATTAGGTGCGTGTATTGCCCTGGTGCTACTCCAAAAGTCTGAAGACAGTGAGGATATTGATATGGAGATCTTTTCGGTGGGATTTGAATGCATATGTATCTCTAATTATTAAGTGAAGACCAGCATTTGGGACACGAAAACGGTTTAAGCGTACCTTTCGACTCAAATAACATCGTTAAAAGACCTCTGTTTAGGTTCTTAAGCGCTTAAAAACCAATAAAGAGAAAGCGGGAATAAGAAAAACAAACCAAGAAAAAGAAACACATAGAAGGAAACAAATATTCACTTTTGTTTCATCTGCGATTGAAACCCGGAGCGCAAGTATAGACAACCCGTGCGCGGTCTGCAAAGGGAAGCGGCATCGATTAACCACGGCCGCTGAATTCGTCCACTGTGCTGGCGTCATCACCGAAAGTCACGTTGCCAACGCTTTTCACGAAGGCCCTTAGCAACGACTCAGGAAGCTTCCAATTACAGAAAAGGGGGAGAAGTGAGAGCGCCAAGTCGTTCTCGAGGTCGGTATCGGTGACCGCTCTTCAGAGCTCAAGAAAAAAGCCACAGCACTCCTCCAACACACGCTTTCAATTGCACCCAAGAAAGGATCGAAACGAGCGACATTTGAGTAGCCCAGCTCCGCAGCGTGTTTTTAGTTTTTTAACGCCGATGACGCGCAATCCAGGATAGGCAGGGAAGTCTCTCTCTCTCTCTATCTCCCCCCCCCCCCCCCCTACGCGTCCACGTCTGCCCGGCTTCGCCTAATTACGTGGCGTCTTAATCTCGTCGGCGTTCTTGTCGTTAATGAGCCCGCCGGTGGTGGGGCGGGAAGCGGCCGGGCTGTCGGCGGCGCCTGTATGTGAGCTGTGATTTATTCGCTTCCGACTAAACAGGCGCTGTCTTCGGTCGCATCGGCGTGCGGCCGCTTCCCAGGGCCAGCCGCCGCAGTCCCAGCAGAGGTCGTTAGGTGCCTCACTCGCATCGGTCACTATCGGTCAAGAAACGACGGTGCACACACCGCTCGCGATGCGGTGTGTGCTCACGTCGTCGGCGGAGCATCAGGGCCGAGGATCAGTAAGAGCCGGAAGTAATCTTTCACCGGCTCAACAGGCAGAGGCTTGTGCTCTTTGCCGTACGCGGCGCCCAGAATAGCACCCCGGTTCTGGCTAGGTGTGAGAATGCATGCGCGAAGGAATTCGGAAAAACCCGCTGATAACTAACTTCCTCGTGCTTAGGCACCAGACTTGTTATAGCTACTTCTCTGAAGGCTAATATACATTTTTTCTTTAATTTCTGGAATAAGTTCTTTAGGTGTGTTATCCTGTTGGGACATGAGCAGCTGTTACTTGAAGGGTCCTGAGTTATTAGTGAGGGTTAAACTTAAATTGAGGAGAACGCAGCGAGCTACGCAAAGGAAAATAATTGGTGTAAGGTGAAGATATGAGAAGAGGACAGAGTGGGTCAGGTAACAAGTGCGAGTAAATGGCAACACAGACGAAATAAAAAAAAATGGGCTTGGGAAAAGCATGCAATGCGAAGGAAGGATAACAGATGGTCGTTAAGGGTAATGGACTGGCTACCAAGAGAAGGCAAGCGTAGCGGGGGTAAGCAGAAAGTTAGATGGGCGGATGAGATTAAGGAATTTTGCTGGGATAAGATAGCCGCAGATGTCACAGGGCATGATTAATTGGAGTGATATGGGGGCGGTCTTTGGCGTGCAGTGGCGTAGTCAGGCTGCTGTTGTTGGTGCTGCTGATGATGTTGATGGCAAGAATAGAGCGTAACAAGACGGGACAAAGAAGGAACCCTTGACGACACGAGCGCTCCTTACATTTATCGTGTGTTCATTCTTTGCCCCGTCTTGTTAGGAGCTGTTACCATCATGAATCACCGACTCGCCCAACAAGCCTCATTTCTGAATGATGATGAGTTATTAGTGACAGAGAGTAATAAGATGCGAAAACGCCTTATCTATTTTAACAAAATATTCCAGCAGTTTCTTTTTGTTGTCAAAAGGAAACAGTTTCCCCACCGTCTTTCTCCTCTTAATTTGAAAACATCAACTTCCACCACGGCTTAGCATTTTCACACGTTGTATCCTTGCATATCTGCGAATACGGAACAGATAGTTATGCACTTTCACTTCGCCATGAACAATGCGCCAAGCGACTAACTCGCCTTAAGACAGATGGCCCAGGATAGTATACGAAGTTGATTTCCTATTGCATGCCTATCTGCTCATTGTTATGGTACCAGCTTGTGCCAGGCTATTTTATTATCGCCGGGAGCGCTCGAGCACCGCAATGCACAGCAACCATGGAACAAAGCGAAAGATATAAAATAGTATTACACAAGCCCAGCTCTAGCTGCACAGTGCTTCTGTGGCCACTGCGACGGTCAGGATAGCAGGCAACCTGCAAAATATGGAAACTTTTACCAATTATTGCGGACATACACTTATATTATACGAAAATCAGCCTCAAACGTGTAGTAAAGACATTCAGAGCAAGGGCATCGGGCCAATTCGGCGTAATACAGGAAGTGTACAGTGTGCGCGCGAACAACCGCATTAGCCAGCTAGTTGCAACGCCAATAAGAAAGTGCGTTTCTATGAAACAGGGCGGATAAGGAATAAACATAGACTCGCGACACACGCTCCGAGTTTTCCTCATACGCGGCAGCGTGCGCACTTCTCCAAGCTGCCGTGTGAATTCGCACGGCTGAAGCCGTTTACCGAGTGTTGCGCGACACTGGAGGGGAAGGGGGGGGGGGTTGTTTCTCTCTCCACTTGTTATGTATTTGAGGCCTAATTACTCGACGATGTGAAAACAGTGTTCGATAGAGAAACGCGGTGTACCACTTCGCGGCAAGCTTCTGCTATTGCTTGTAGAGGGGGCGAAAAAAATCGCAGCCAATTCGTGTCTCCTCATTTGTCATCTGTCTCTCTGGTGGGTCTGGCAAAAGTCCATGAAGTAAAAACAATGTATGCAACGAAAAAACAAGAAGGAAATGTGTAGATTTAACGCATTTCGCTCCAAAGCTTCGTTAAGACGCACAACTCGCGCCTGCGAAGAGGGGGTGTTTTAAACAACCTTCCGAGTCAAGAGTAGCCTGTATTTGGGGTGGAAATTCGCGAACTGAGAAGGGGGCAGTTACTGATTTGCGCACTAAATGTGGAAAGTCATCTTATCTAGGAAAAAAATGGAAAGGAGCAAATGGTTGAACCAGCCGAAAGAGTGCGTTGCCAGAAAAGTGAGAAGAAAGGGTTCTTTACTCAGCACCCAGATAGCCTTGCAAGGCATAATGGGAGGTAGGCGCGTTTTTTCTCACAGACAGTCGCATTTTGCTTAAAGTACTTGCGGTGGTTGCTTTGTCGATTTCAATATTGTGAACGAAGAACACTGAAAGCTGTACTGAAAGAGACGGTTATCGGTTAATACTACGTGGCCACCGGGTGGCCACCGAGCAGGAAAACTGACTGCGGTCGAACGCGGCCAGGAGTGAAAGCGCTCTTCCTCCCACATCATGTGACCGGTGACGTCAGGACTAAAAATACAGTACTAATAAAAAGCATTCGGAAAACTCTCACAAGCGGCTGCCGGTGTCTGCCAGTTAAATCGTTTGTCTGCTAATTATAGCTGACGACACGGAAAGATTGCGGACAGCGTGAATGCTGAGGAGAGCATGAAAATAAAGTATCTTCCACACCAGCATTATATCTTCTCACCTCGGGTTGTATGTAGCGAATGCGACATTGTGAACTAGAGAGCGATATTATGACTCTCGGAAATATCGCAGCTTATTGTGCTCATGATGAATTGAAATACCCTGCCAGGAAAAGTTTCAAACGGTGGGCACCAAGAAACGGCTGACACCTCTCGCTGAAAAGGCGCACACTTAAACTCATGGGTGCAGATCAATATCTCTACAAGTTTACGGGACGCCTCGGAGTTTTCGGTTGCATGCTTTAACCAAAAATTGACTTCATTATTTTTGAAAAAAAAACGTTAAAATTGGTTACACATTTACCCACAGCCATAATTTATAAGCAAATAAAATATTGCGCCTACATCTTCGATATTGCTAACGCCGTTCAGGCTCCGATCTGCCTGCTATGCTTCGTATTTAGAATTGCCACTCTTTTTCCTAGCGCTCCTACCTACGTCAGAAACAGAGGCACAGTCCCTCTGAAGCGTGATCTCAGTGCTTTATTACTTGACGAATAAATGGAAAATTATCGCACATTTCAAAGCCTCTCCTACTATCAGCCGTCTTTTATATCACAGTGTTTCTATAGGGCACATGTAACCAGGGCTACGTAGGAGTCAGTATCTACGAACACTCGCATCCGTTCACATTGAACGTTTCCTTGTGTACGTGCTTCCTCATGGGGATACCGCGAACACAGCCAAATAGGCTCCGTAATACGTGACGACTAAACGTATAATACTTCAATGGGACCCAAAGAAAACGAAAAAAAAACAAAGACGCGTAGACAGTTCAGTGCAGGTCGAAAAGGTCATCTGCTTCTGTAGCCTCTAACACGCCACTCTGTAAAGAAAAGTTGCACGGTTGCACTATAGCATTGCCCCGAAGGGCTTGCCACGGTGGCATTCGCCTCATCGAAATTCCTTCAAAGGGCATTTGATTTTTTTTTGTTTTGGTCCTTTCGGCCTCCCCCTATAGCAATCTGTCTTCTCCGTCAGAGTTGCAAAAGAAACTTAGCTGACTCCTTTTATTGTTAATAATCTTGCCTTTATTTGGAACGGCCTTAATCTGTATGGCGATACGGTATCCCTTAAAACTGTCACGTAATAGCAGTTCTCTGTCCTCCATTCGATGTAAATATTAACATCACAGGCTCAGGAGAAGCACGGGGACTAGCACTGGTCAGGGAATTTGGGTTTTAAGGTCTCGAATCTGAAACAGGGCTTCGACGGACGCCGTAGTGGAGTCGACCGCCTGGGCTATTGACCTTAACTCACTTCGCAAGGCCCACGGGCGCTTTTTTATTACGCCTACGTCAAAACGCGCCCGCCCAGGCTGGGACTCGACTCCGCGACCTTATGCCCAGCAGCCAAAGGCCGCAGCTACTGAAGCACCGTCGCGATTACTACATATGCAGCCTTATAAAGATCGCTAATTACTTTCCATCTCATTAGTGCGTAATTCACGAGTTCTAAGTTTTAGCGCCGCCGCGGTGGCTCAGATATTATGGCACTCGGCTGCTGATCCGTATTCGATGCCGGCCGCGGCGGTCGAATTTCGATGGAGGCGAAATTCTAGTGGCCCGTGCAGTGTGCTGTGTCAGTGCACGTGAAAGAACCCCAGGTGGTCGAATTTCCCGGAGCCCTTCACTATACGTCCCTCATAGCCTGAGTCGCTTCGAACGTTAATCCCCTGTTAACAAAATCAAATCAAATCAAGTTTCACCGCTGCTATTGATGTCAGGATGGCGCGAAAGGAACAAGGATATGAGAGGCACAAGAACACAACAGGACAGGCGCTTACCGCTGCGTACCATCCCACGGCTACACGAACAGCCTTTCGTGCTCACTACGGACGGTCATGTTAACATATCGGCACTCGTACAGCGCTGTACAGAATTTCACACCAGCTTCTTCTCGAAAAACCGCCCTGTAATGACTTACGCTGCCAAAATATCCTGCCACGTGCAGGCTGAGATCGCGACAGAGGCACCGTGTGTAGGTTCGAAAAATCGGGGTCATTTTATGACAGTGGTGAGCAGGAGCGTACTCCGGAATTTCGTGCATTTCGTGTCGCAGCTTACCGCCGTTCCTTGAATGAGTGCTTCAAAAGTTGTAGCCTAGAATATGACGAAAGGCTGGAGGTACATTGGAATTTGGCACGGCTTGGTACGGCGACTGAGCGCGCCTTCCGCAGCTCTGGTGCCCACAACTGCGCCCTTTGGTGCAGCGATGCTGCTCGTGGCTGCAGCTTTTGTGTCGTCCAAGATTGCCGGCTCCTTAGTACGGCCGCTGCACGCAATACAGACAAGGGAGCAAACACTATGTACTGTGCAATGTTGACACCAAACTGAAGTGAATGTAAGTATTGAATTTTATCTCGAGGCAATATAATTAAGCTTCTTCTGATCAGCCGAAGCGCCCACTACGCTCGTCATTTCACCATTCTTACGTACCTTGCATAAATACAAGCAAAAATGTATACGCGGGGTGACATCATATATCAGTGCAATCACACGCAGAATCTCGATGCTCCTGACGTAATCTGCTAGTTCGGGCAACGCACGTGAAGCCATAGTACTGGATGGTGGGACAGAAATTCATGCAGTTAGTGATCACGCGCACAAACGGAGACAAGAGAACGCCGAAGTGAAGAACAGGCTAAAAAAAAAAACATTTTCTTGCTTTCCGACCTTAATAGGCAATCAGCTCAGGGAATCGGGTGAAAAGTACTTTTTCCTCTCTCTCTCTCTTTCACACGCACGCACGCCCACGGACGCACGTACACGCACACGCACGCACACGCGTGCCCAAAGAGTAGAGTGAGGCAGAGCGAAAGGAGAATCCGCTACATGCCAGGCGGGGAGATTAAAAGGTTGACAAAAACTTAATCGCTTTCCACCGTTTGGTGTGCGATGATACGTGCGTACGGGGTACGTGCCGCACAGCAGTCTGCATGGGCGAGGGGCTTCGAACGTTTGATGCAGCGCCGGCCACCGCACCGGGCGATGCACAGTGCCCAATTAGCGCCCGCTAATGGGGCCTGCGTGCGCGAGGTGCGGTCGTTACTCTCTCCGAGTATCGACACAGACGGGGCGTGAGCCGCCTGCGTATAATGAACCGACTCGCTCGATACCTCGATCGGCTGCTGCCCCGCGGTTACTCCTGCCGGTCCAAACCCGGTGTCTCGCTCGGGACAAGAAAGCCTCGTGTTACTTCGCTTGTGTGGAATTTAACTTTCCTTTTTCGGGCGGACACAGGCTGGGAAGTGGCTTGCTCGAAAAGTTTTGCGCCGCCTTACACAACGCGGCCAGGAATAGAAAACGAGTGGAGTCGAAAGTTTCGAGGCTTCAGCCTTTCTTGATTGTTACACTTATTGATTGAAACCTCTTTATTCTCAAAAGGAAGGCACAAGGCCGCTGTGGGGTGGAATGGGGACAGTCAGATGCCGAGGTCCGAGTCAGTGTACTGTTTATCCGGCTATGGCTGGACCCGACCAGAAGGGTTTTAATTCGCACCCCTTCATCACCCTGATCAGGCCGCTTCGGATCCCGTGTGCAGCAAAAATAGCAGCTGTGTGTCGGTATTCGTGAGCAGCGCGGTACAGTAATCGGTGTGCTGGAGGGACTGTGTTGCTCATCAAATTCAAATTAAGAAAAAAAAGCGCACAGAAAACGATGGCACTAAAACCACGGATGGGGCATCTCGTAAAAAAAAAAGCAAACAAACATGACGTTCGTTAAAGCCCTCCTAGTTGAAATTTTCAATGAAAAATCAACTACTTAATGCGATGTGAGAGCCACTACGGTAAGAGCTCAGCACGCAATTCTGATAAGAGGTGAATATGACCTAAGAGGATTCTGGTGTGGGCTAGTTGGTTCATACTTTCTACGACACAGATTGACACAGCGCAACGGAACAAGGACGAGAAGGAGAAACACAGGAAGGGCGCTGACTACCAGCTCTTTAATGCGTCATAAAAAGCCAGCACAATTTATACCATTCACCTTAACCAGCTGATACACTGTCAGCCAGTGGACATTGCGAAGAAACACCTCACACGTTGGCGATCATTATACAGTGAAAAAGCACTCAAGACACGTGCAAGCACTAACACGGAATAGCATTACTAAACTAATGATAAACGGACCACAGAAAAAAAGGCGTGCATGAACCAGCTACAGACCTTAGACAACGACAGCTCTGAAGAGCGTGGAGATGAGGGCGAGAAGGAAGGCGCAAATAAATGAGTTTCGCGCATGTGCCTCTGCCATTAACATCGGCAATGCCAGGGACTGTAACGAGTAGAAGAAAAGTGACGGTAGCAGAGGTGAAATGGTGATAAAAAAGAGTGTACAATCAGAGTGTCAATAACAAAGAATGAAGAATTGCCAGGCAATAGGCACAGTCAGTAGGCTAAAAGCAAGAACGAAAAAACGAAGGAACTGACGTCAACAAATAACGCGACAAAAAGTTAAAATCGTATAAAAAAGAAAGAGAATAAAGAAAAAAGAACATAAACGAACCGCCACCGGCCAAAGATTTAAGACATTAAAAACACTATTAAAAGCCTTTAAAAGGCAAATGGGAAACGATCCGCTTAAGGCCAACAAACAACGCGGCAAAACGACGAAGAGCAAATAAAAACAATGAGTTGAGGTGCGAGGTCCTCGTTCCGTTTACCTGAGTCAATCTGTGTCGTAAAAGGTGAATATGAACCAACTATGCATAAGGGTAGCCATAACATGAGAAGAGCGCCTAAATCATGATCAGAGCTCACCCAGCGGCATGAAAGAGCTTTTTTATTATGTGGTAGCCGAATATATGAGGTTCTTGCACTACTGCTCGATTAAAAATGCATAATGTTATTGTATTTTTAAATGGCGTCTTGTTTTCTATTTACACGTAAGCCACGCAGTTGACATGCACAGCGTAGACTTTTATGAAAACCTGATAAGCAGAGTATAGCGTACTAAACGTATATCTCCCTGCAACAATTTTCAAGAAATTAAACAATCGGCAGCCTTTTGTTATGATGTTCCTTCAAACATGAATAAACAGGGAAAGCGGGATGGCTGTTCGGATGGTAGCAATAGTTCTGACGCGATGAAACTTGTTCTCATCATTACGCACCTTCTGCAATGTTAATTAATTCGCTACGCTGTTTCAAATGTTACCAAGCGGTGAAAGCATGGGCGTTACCAGAAGAAATACCTACATAATACTGCTGCACTAACGTCGTTTCAGAGACTGTGAAAATCACTCTCACCGGACAATCCCGATTGCTATATCGCCTGGACACAGGGTCCATATCATCGTTCACTTCTTGATTTCATCAAATCAGCCCACCTTTTTTTATTTATTTAACCATTTTACTCATCTCTCACTTCACAGTTTTTATACCCTGAGGCAATAAACATCGCTTAATAAAAATCTCAATTTGAAATATCCAACGTATTTGGCAAGCAGGCAAAAGAATAATTTGGGAGAGCCGGCGTATTTTAGTGTCCCCAAGAAGTCCATTTGAGTGCTAGGTCAAGTGGACCAATAATTACGTCTGTAATGCGTGACGCTCTCAGTGCGGCTCTGGTTGACAGAAAAATTGCAGTGAGCAATATCTGTACAACTGTACCAGCAGCTGTACCACTGCAACGGCCCCACGGCCAACAGTATTTGCAAATGAAAAAATAAAATAATTAAAAATCTAGGAGACGAACATCCTTTTCGCAACAAGTTCCGCCACTGGTGAAACTCCCACGGCAACAAGCTAGCGCAGCGGCTTTTTACATTCCTTCTTTGGACTGTAAGTGGTCCGTACGCTGTACTGCTGTCGTATCCTCCACAACGGCTGAAAGTGTTGCTATTGAGGCGACTTTACGGAAGTTAGGGTCTTGTCTGGCTCAACCTGTTGTCAGCCTAACTGATTCAAAATCTGCCCTTCAGAGGTTAGAGCGCGGATTCCCTACTGACGCCTTGTCTCTAAGCTCTCTGCGCTTGGTGCAGAATCTGCACAGCAGAGGCTTTACTCTACATTTCCAGTGGGTGCCCTCTCACATAGGAGTCAACGGTAATGAGGTGGCAGACAGTCTCGCCCATAAAGCTCTCTCAAGGATTCCATCAAAAAAAGTACCTCAAGATGGGAAAAGTCTCTGCAGGAAAACGGTGCTCGATCACTTCAGTACCCTGTGGAGTGCGTGCCACAAGCCATGTGTGAGCAAGGGACTGAGAAGATCTCAGGCGACCCTTCTACATCGAATTCGCACGGCCTCTGCTCGCACTCCTGCATGGATGCATAAGACCGGCATAACATCGTCTCCGCTCTGCTCTTTATGTGGTGTGTGCGGGGATATCGAACATTATATTATGTACTGCCCAGAGTACAACGCGGAAAGGCATGTGATGTTCGCTTCCTTCAAGAAGACAGGAACCCGTCACAGCCCAATGCAGGACATTGTCTACCCGAGTGGAAACCAGACATGCAGAAGGGAGGCTGCACTCCTTCTTTTAACATTTCTGCAGAACACGGATCTTGTTTTTAAATGGTGACAGCAGGAACGGACTATGGCCTACTGTGATTGAATGTGTGCGTAGATGGTGTCTTCCGGAGTGGACTACATTATACTGTGAGTGAATGTGTGTATGGAGTGTGGCACTACAATGGCCTATGTTCTAGTGTGACTGAATATGTGCATAGATGGTGACTTCTGGAGTGGACTGTGATGTAAACTGTGTGGATTGATTGTGTGCATAGATGGTGACTGCGGGAGAGAATGTGTGCTATTATAAGAGACTGTGCGCTTAGCGGGGTAGATGCGGCATTGTTAATATCGAAGGGACGCTGCGGTGGAGCAATTGCCGGCAGACAAAGCAAGGCTAATTCTACCTGTAGCATTCAACACCTCAACCTCAACCTCAACCTCCCACGGCGGCCTTCTTCAACGCAAACGCGTGACTCAACCAGAGTTTACAAAGAAACCATCTTACAAAAGCAAAATATGCGGCACCAGGAAGTTCATGCCACGCATCCTCCGGTTAATCGCGATTACGACTTCCTTGTGACGGAATCGATACCTGGCAGCGTCTGTAAGTGCCGCACATAAGAAGACAAAAAGAAGGTGTTTTACTGGCTGAGAAACACTGTATGGATCACCTGCTTGTAAGGCAACGACTACACTGGTGCTCTACCGGTCTGTCTTGCCTGGCCCTTAAGAATAGTTTAATTTGGTTTATGGGGGTTTAACGTCCCAAAGCGACTCAGGCTATGAGAGACGCCGTAGTGAAAGGCTCCGGAAGTTTTGACCACTTGGGGTTCTTTAACGTGCACTGACATCGCACAGTACAAGGGCCTCTAGAATTTCGCCTCCATTGAAATTCGACCGCCACTGCCGGGATCGAACCCGCGTCTTTCAGGCCAGCAGGCGAGCGCCATAACCACTCAGCCACCGCGGCGGCAGCCCTTAAGAATAGAATACATTGCAAAGAAAACAAGCGCGCCGAATGCAAAGGCCAAGCGTGAAGCGCTGCCCGGATTCAAGCTGTGTCTCTGCCGTTTCCTGTGCCTGCGCAGATCGGAGAGCTTGATTAATGCAAGGTGCCCTAAATGCCTCTTAGCGACCGAGCGTGCAGAGAGGCGGGCGTAGTGGTGCATACGAGCTGCTTAATAAGGAACAAGCGTGCACAAAGAGAGCTAGAGAGAGAGAGGGACTGGAACCTTGACGCTGCACAGATTAAAACCCTATCATTCGGGGGTCGCGGGGATTCATCGGCACTGCCTCGCATAGCATAGCGAGCCTATTGTTTGTGAATGTCGCTTAGAGACGGTCTAATGATCTATTGACTTGATCTTCAACGCAGGCCAAAGAGCAAAAAAGTGCGCTTACAATTGAGACTGCAATCCACAAAATGTCAGCCTTCGATGGCGTTCGCGCGCAACGTTATCGATCAGGAGATTAGACAGTGACAAAGCCCCCCCACCCCTGAGGCGTGCCTTAATTCCCGATCACCAAATTGGAGCAAGGTACGTGGGCGGCGTGTGATACGTCTCCGTCGAAAGTTTCGACTGAGTTTACGACGCTTATCCGCGGCAGCAATCGACCATAAAGGTGGAACGAATAGCGCATGCGCTTGCTGGGCTGCGCCCATTGCTGTCTCCGAATGGCGCGGCACGTGGTACGCCGATCGAGTCGCCTCGCTCGTTGAAGCTCACTCGGTCATGAACAGATGAAATCGATTAAGCGTTTACCCGCAACAACCTATACTTCGAACCTGTCGTAAACAACAGGCGCAATGTTTTATCGCTCAAGAGAACCAGGTCACGCCGCCGTCTTTCGAGGTGGCTCTACAAGCTGAGGGTTTGTTTGATACAAAGATGTTGCTCACAAACTGTCAAGTGGTAGGCGGTTGACGCCTTAATGCGCAGAGGTCTTAACGCGATCGGCAACGCAAACTGAAAGACGCATTCGTAAGTTTTCACGTTGAATCAAGTCACCTGCATCTGTTAAAAAAAATCAATAAAAACGCACACAAAGCGCTGAGATCTCATTGGCGAAGAGTGTACGAATGCTGTCGTCCTTAAGAAGCACATACGCTACCTGATTTCGCAAACACCGAGCAGTTCGCGCCTACGCCATGTCCCGACCATTCCCACCTAGTAAGAAAGGCACACATGCCATTTATTCATGGTTTCGCGCACTTCTTGCCCGCATTCTAGTTGGCACGTGACTCCACAGGCCCTCGATGTTTCTATTATGCTACGCCTATACTTGTGTGGCGCACGTTATGACGGCTTGACAAGAGTAAAATTACGTTCCGTGCGTTGTTCCACTGAAAACTAGAAGCCTGCAGCCACACCGGAGAGCGATCGGTGCATCGTGCTTCGCTGCTCAGTTCAGGTTCACGATTGACGAAACAGTTCAAGGAAACGTCGTTTGCATTTTTTAGTGGAGGCACCGCAGGTTAATTACACCTAGCCAGGATCAGAAACGAGGCTTTTTAATTTAGACACTTTAGCTGACTCCTGTGTAGCAAAATTAAAACGTACGCAAACGAGATGATAAATCTATCACTTAAACAAAATTTAACCATAAATGTTATTCTAAACTAACCTCAGTTTTGAAACGTTTAACGTGAAGATAAGCTCTAAAATGCCTCCTTTATTGCTAATGTACACGGTGATTCATCTCAGCAAACACGAACCAAACGAGAGGACTTTTCCTCTGTACAGAGAGTGTCTCATCTGCTGATATCTCTGAACGACGTATCGTGCATATTCTCCATCAAAAGCAGATGACATGCTAATCCGTTTTTTTATCAAGAGCAGCCGTTGGCCAGAAAAAAAGAGCAGTAATAAAAAAATCAATGGAATAAAAATTTCGCTTTAAAGTAGCCCCTTAAACTCTTGAGCCCACAAAAAAAAAAAAACGTCGATATTCCAACAATACGGCAGATGGCGCCAGGTATAAAGAACTAGACTGAAGCAATGCGACTTGACGTACGCCCTTCAAAAAAACTAAAGCACGGGATGATATGGAGACAGTGTTACGCCGTAGAGAAAAAAAAAAGCGTGCAAGGTGTGGAGCTCCGGGCGACCGACCGACATCGAAGCTGTACTACCTTTAGCACCCGCACCAGCGTACGGGGGTGTCCCTGGCGCTCAGCGAGGGCGTTCTGAGGCGATACGGGCTTCTCAGCGATGATTAATGGCCCGCACGGTCGACTGTGACAGACGCCGTCCGCTTTGGCGGCACCTCGAAGGGCCGCGCCGGCTGGCGTCCTCCGCGTTAGCCTCTAGCCCCTGCTCTCCCTTCTGGGTCAGGGCGACGTCACGGAAATAGAGGAGGTCCCGGCCCTCTCCCTCTTCGGGTGAGGTCCCTGGCCTTGCCTGACCAGCGATGTCTATTGATGTTTCAGTCAGGGGAGTTAGTGGAGCACATTTTGTTCAAACGGAGCATAACTGGAGGTACCTTAGGAAAGAGGCAAGGGTAGCAGGAGGTGGTGCGAATAAGGCAGGCCAAAGTAATTCCAAAGCCTGTGGGGATAAGGTGGCCATAGCTGGAGAAATGGGAAGATAATGCAATAGATCTTTGTCCAGCAGTGCGAGTTAACGGGCTGGAGATACTTGTGCGGTGATCATAATGATTGTAGTCGAGGGGCGACTATGTTAAAGTAAAATACCGACACTTCAGTCAGCATTCGTGCTCCGATTTCTGAGACATCTGAATGTGTATTATCGCAAGATGTTGATAAAATTTTAGAATTAGGCTGCTCTGTAAGCGGTCGGATAGGTAAACAGAGTCGCAAATAAAAAAAGAAATTGAAATTACAATGGGTGTAGTAGTTTGCGTACTGCTTGCTAGATGGACGGCCATGCGCAGGCGAACAAAGCGGAGAAATGCGATTGCTTATTAGGCGATATTCAGCCTACAAAATTAAAACAAAACTTAATGGCACGAAATGGTGACTAAGGCAATATAAATTCGTCCATCTCATAGAGATTTTATGCGCAAAAAACAACACAAAATGAAAAAAAAAGCTTTTTAAAGAACGCACCCGTATAGTTAAATAGAGTGTGAATTCACTTGAATATATTGTTACGGTACACAGTTGCGAGGCGAAGAGGACGTTGTTCTGCCTCTGCTCTATTGACGACGACAAGGACGCTGCAGCTAGCGAGCTGGATGTGCCATGCTTGCTAAGGAGAAGAAGAAGAAGCGAGCTGGTGCTGGGGTGACCTTGTTTTTGCGTTCTCCTTGACTGCGGCCTGTCGCGCCTGCCACTGTGCTAACCCACGTAATATTTTTATTATTATGCGATATTTTATATCTAGAACGTAAAGCAGTTAAACTGACGCAGGTAAAGTAGCGGCACGTCACTTCTTAAAGGTTTTGAATATACTGGAGTCATTTTCTTCCCGCTTCTTGCTTCGCGCTAGAGTCCGCAGAGGGCGAATCAGAGATGCTCTGACTTTTCTGAGATAAGCAACACCAGGACTCGCCGCCTGTTATGTTGCATGAATAAAGCCGAAGTGCTTGAAAGGACGCAAAAGCATTGCTCAAAATTAATTTCTAAATTTACATTTTTAGAAACCATCTATGTGTTTTCGAGAAGAAGTTTGGTTTATGGTTTACGGGTGTTTAACGTCCCAAAGCGACTCGGGCTATGAAGGACGCCGTAGTGAAAGGCTCCGGACATTTCGACAACCTGGGGTTCTTTAACGTGCACTGACATCGCACAGCACACGGGTTTCTAGAATTTCGCCTCCATCGAAATTCGACCGCCGCTGCCGGGATCGAGCCCGCGTCTTTCGCGTCGGCAGCCGAGCGCCATAACCATTGAGCCACCGCGGCGGATTCGGCAATAAGCATTTAAACACTCCTCTAAATACCGTCATAAGCATAATTCTGAACCTATTTTTCGCCAATAGATATCTGTAAGTATTTATTTTCCGCTGTACGATCAAAGACTAGAACACACTGCCATATGATTGCCTTCTACTCGCCACGTAAGAGCGATTTCAACGATCAGTTAACGTTGTCTGTAGTGCGTTATGCCATTGACGTTGTTGTTTGTTTCTTTTCCCCTGTCGCTTCTTTATGCGTAGCAGTATCTCATTTAGTCCCGTATAAGTATGTGTTGTCCTTTTTTAATTTCCGCTTTGTCAATATGAATGCTATTTTTAAGGTCGCTATTTGTTGTAACGTTGTTTCGTATTCTGCCGCTCCTACTAAAGCCGTATTTGGTCCGCAGTATGTCAAACATAATAAAATAAAAAATACATATCATTGTAATTTTAAACAGCTCGAAACTACACATTAGGCATTGCGTCTAGTTTATTCACTCTTTAGCGCTGAGAACAGAGCTGCTTTATATTCTAAAGCAACGATCTCAAACCCACAAAATGCTCTGCGGGTCGCATTGGGAAAATTTCTGCTACAGCGGGCCAGGAGCCGGGCCAGGAGGGAGAGGAAAAGGGGGGGGGGGCGAAAGTGACAATTATGATTTTTT